>NW_028145431.1:1790000-1875000 GCF_977016875.1 Pavona decussata | reverse complement strand
TCTTTTTATATCTTACGATAATGGGTCAAAGAAAGAGTCATGTGACATTCTTAAGTCCGGTAGAGTTTCATCCAATGGGCATATTATCCTCCGGGAACAAGGCAGGAGACGCCACAACGGCAGCGCCAGTCTCAAACTTCCAAATGACCGACCCGTCGTCTCCATGCAATGCGTACACGAACTTATCTGAGCTAGCTGCATACACCACGTTGTCACGTGATACTGCCACTGATGCCACGACGTAGTCACGTGTTGTTGGAGACCATATATGGGAACCATCGGTTTGGTTGAGTGCCAAGATTCGTCCATCGCCTGAACCAACAAAAACCTGAGAGAAGTTTGAGAGAAGTTGACAGCTGTGAGAGGTCAGGAAGATAAACATTGCGTGAAAATGAAATTTGCGGCACTGCAACGCCGATTGTGCTTCAGCCTGCAACTTTTTAAAGGGAACTTCTGCTCCGAAAACAAATGGACGGTAAATTGTTGTTGCTTAATATCTAATTTTAAGCACACTTGAATGTTATTTCTACTTCTTAAACTAAAATTTAGAATTCAGACACTATTTTCAACAATTTACCGTCCATTTATTTTCGGAGCAGAGGAGCAAATGCTCCCTATTTTAGCTTGACAATTTTGACTTACCCTCCCATCCTCAGTAATCACAGGTGACGACACCACCTCCCCGCCAGCATTCACTGTCCACTTGATTTTTCCCGCCAAAGGACCACTCATGGTTTCTACCGCAATCAGTTGATCCTTGATCAAACCCACAAACAGTGCACCATCCAACCGGCTGACGACTGGTGACGACTCCATCTCCGAGCCCGTGTCACATGACCAGTACAGCTTGCCAGTTTCACGGTCCAGAGCGTAGATATTATGGTCCAGCGAGGCAAAGAACACGGTTTGACCACCAGGAAGGAGCGCTGGAGAGCCGTATACACTCCCCGCGCTTTCGAACTTCCAAAGTATTTCTCCCGAATTGGCATTCAAGGCAAAGACGTGAGGTGTGCTTTGTGTATCAGAAGCGTTCGATTTATCAGACGCACAGCCAGTAAATACAAGCCCTTTTTCCTTATCAACAGCAACAGCACCCCAAATTGGACAATCAAGATTTGACTTCCACACAGCAGATCCGGTTTTACCCTCCAACGCGTACAGAATCTTGTCGTGTGACCCGATATAAACTGTACCGTTCACACCTACTCTGGGACTTGCCACAACAGCACCATCGGTTTTGTACGTCCACATCACCGAGCCGTCGGCCGTACGAAGGGCGTACACATTACCATCGTTGGAACCGAAATACATGATGTGCCCGTCGTAGCTAAAGGCTGCAGTGGACATGATTTTCCCCAGCGTTCTGTACTTCCAGGCGACTTTTCCGTCGTTAGTTCCAAGAGCGTACATATAGTGATCTTCTGATCCAACGAACACAAGCAGCTCGTCGAAGAAATTATTATTCAGTTCATCATCGTCTGAAATGACAAGCAAAACTGCCATTTGAATCAATCTTACTGTAAAATTGTTCAGTTATGGTTGATGACAGGAGCGGAGCCTGGATTTTTTGAAAGAGGGGTTTGTCAGTGGAGCTTTTATCGTCATCATCATCATCATCATCATCATCATCATTATGGGGAATCAGAAGGCGTGTTACATCAGACATTTTCTGAAAATGGGGGTTGCATCCCCCCTCAACTATCCCCATCAATCCGCTGCTGGTTCACCCTGACTAAAGTCTTAAGTCCCCACTTCTTATCATGTACTCGCCAAAATTTAAAACCTACTCAGTCGCGTAGAAGCCGGGCACACATTTGCAGACTGCAACCTGTAAACTTCCGACTAGCCCAAACAACAACAAATAAACAGATGTCTCAAGAATCACTAACTTAACCTGTTTGCACTTTGTTAATTGGTTACTTAAACTTGGTTAATTGCGTGACTGTTTCAGTTCTATGACAGCCAGGAGGACTAATCTAATAGCATTTTTAATAGCCATGTAGAAGAGGAGTTATTTCCCTTATACGCTTCACAGGCGAGCGCTAGGTGCGGGGCGAACGCGGAGCGCGAGGTGACGCGCGAGGTTTTTCCCTCCCCTCGCGCTCCGCGTTCTACTCGTGCCTGCGCTCGCCTGTGAAACGCGTAAAAATTAACACGCCTTTTCTGCAGTCTAACATTCTAATGGATAAGGGATTACCAGTAGCTTCTAAGAAAACTGTGGTACTGCGTCAGTGGGTAGTGGAAACGAATGGTTGGTTTTTTCAACAGTTGATAAATTAAGGTGATTTGGCCATCGTAAAGAGATTCGAGTGCCGACGTTTCGAGCGTTCGCCCTTCAATTCGCTCTGAGGATGGACCAACAATTGAAACATCAGTACTCGAATCACTTTACAGTGGCCAGATTACCTTACCGACAACGTTGATAAAACCAAGCATTCGTTGACATTCTAAAGAGTTGTATGACTAAACTGCAACTCACAGCAGAGTCCACAACTCTGTTGGCAGTTAACCAGCATCCAATCTGGGTTTGTTCTACATTCACCAGAATCCGCCCACTGTTGACAGTTCGAGTCTTTGTCTGAGCAACCTGAGAACAGGATAAATTATTAACCATGTTAATTACAGTAGAAACCCACTTTGAGAACACGCCAGTTATAAAGCCTACTTCACATGTATCGATTTCAATATCGGCCCTGTTACAAATTAATCACAACCATTACAATTTCCGAGAACAAATAGCTGTGACAATTAAACAAAGTTCTCGTGAGACGTTTCAGAGAATGTAAAAACAACCGTTTTATTTACGAAATACGTGGGAAAAAGGACCCCGACCAAGTGCAACTGTCCTATTACAGTGCGCGCAATGGCGTGTGCTGTTATACTGTACTATTAATGCTCAAAATAATCATGTCTGCTGAAAGCCAATCAGATTCGAGAATTTTGTTATAGTTATGAATAGTATATTCAATCACATGCTTCAATTTCAGTACGCGTTAATAATAGTTTCCTGTTTTGTTCGTCAATGAAATGTGATTTCCAAGCTTTGCAACGAAATTTGAAATCAGATTGTAGTTTCAACAATTTAACGTCAATTTATCTTAAGAGTGAATATGGACGCTTACCGAGTCCTTTGTTCATCTTTAGTTCAAGCGGGTGATATTCATAATCCGTGATGTTATTAAAATACGTGATTTCGCTATCAGTGAGTGAAAAGTCCAAAGCTCTGAAATTCAAGTAAATATTGCGAGGATTCTTGGATCTGGGAATCACTGTTACATTCATGTGAATTGCCCAACGCAGAACGACTTGAGACGGCACAAACTCGTAATGGCTGGCGATCTCCAAGATCAGCGAAGATGTCAGCACGGGATTCTTTTTTAAACCATGGAAGTAGACCCACTGAGTACCTACGAGAAGAAAATTAATGCAAAAAAGAGCAAGGCTGATTTCACGCTTAGGAAAATATATTTTTCCGATATTTCCAATGGCAGGGGCTTTCTTCTTCAGGGTATTTTAGAAAATGACCCTAAGGTAACGTTACAATTTAAAACAAGAGGGAATGCAATAAGACATTGTAATATTTACGGTAGACTAAAGTAAAAAAAACCAAAACGCTACAATTTGAAACTCACTTGAAAATGCAACTTGCCAATAGGCATGAGCAAAATCGCTAACGTTACAAAGTAAAAAACGAAAACAAAAAACATAGCAATAAGAAATTTGAGAAAGTAACATAACATTGGAGGATGAAAGACGGGAAAATGTTCATGACTCGACAGGCTCTTCTATTTATCCCTAGGGGTTCAAGAGTTTGACATCTGTCGATGAGGTATGCCTCTCTAACTTGTCTAGCTTTGCGTACATTGTAGCAAGTTGTATTTTCAACTACTTGTTCTACAATTTGTTGCTGATTAGATCTTTTTCTACAGGATCCCATAGTTTTATTTTGTCGCAGTAATCCTTACAAACGCAGTTATACTGGCTTTTACTGAAGAAGAAAATTCAACGGCGATGACAACTTATTCTTCAATTTAGTCTTCCAACTTGTTGTTCCTTAAAACAAAATTTTGTTTATGATAGACTTGAGTGAAGATACTTGGCTCCAAGGGTTTTGCGAGTAAACTCTAGTCCTTAATTCAGACTTACCAAGGGTTGAATATCCAATGTATCGAATTCCATGCTCTTGACAGAGCTTCCTCAATTTTAGGTCTTGATGAAACGGGTCGAACCAGTTTTGAACTGCAGACACCGGTACCGTGGCCAGTTTGACCAGTTCTTCCAAGTCTTCAAGATAAAAGTTACTGACGCCCAAACTGCGCAGTTTTCCTTTCTTCTGCATTTCTTCCATGGCCTTCCAGCTCTCTTGCCAGGTTCCTTTTGGTTCCCCTGGGGAAATGGTGAAAAAAAAATACACAAAGAGTCTCACGGTGCTAACGCTAATAAAAAACGGTTTTAAATTGACTGTCGAAAGTAATTTCGTGTTTGCTTCGGTTTTGCTTTTTTACGCTATGGGATTGGTTGAAAAAAACTTGCGCCACTTTTTCAACCAATGAGAATCAAAACCAAAACAAATTGTGACTTGGTCGCACGCGTTTTTCCGCGCTTGGCGCCGGTCACATGTATTTACTTCGAATTTTGATTGGTTCATTACGCTGTTTTCGTCTGTTGTGATGTAACCACAGAGGGCCCACTAACCCTCTGCCTGGTGTTATATGCACCCTTCTCGGGAGCAGGGATGGCACAGTGATGAGAGCATACGCTTTCCATTAATGTGGCTTTGGCTTGATTCTCCAACTTGGTGTCCTGTGGGTTTACGTCACCACTGACCAGGCTCAGGATGACAAAATAAACAATTAAATTATTTGTCACAAACTTGCCTTCCTCGCAGATGAGAAGGAATTCGTCACATTGTTGAGTGTGAATCAGAAACAGGTCAATGTAATCTGTCTTCAGATTTTTCAGGGACATCTCAATGGCTTCTAAAGTCGTATCGTAACCTAGAAATCTGGGATGTAGCTTGGTGATAATGAATATTTCTGATCGTGGGATTCCACTCTGCGCGATGGCTTCAGCGACTTGAGGTTCAGAACCTGGGTATCCCTGTGCTGTGTCAATCAACCTATTGGGCGAGTAAATAAGTTAAGACGGTAATGAGGTTGGTTTCCCTGTGTGGTGAGAATAGACCAGCTTTGCGGTTTTATCACCGGTAGGATGAGGGAGCAGCTTATGGTCCCCCTCTCGAGAACTAAGAAGTTTCAAGGGTCTTTTTGATGTAATGAGTTGAAGACCTAGAACACACTCCCTCGGACAGTTAAATCACTAGTAAACGACTCAGAATTCAACAGAGCTCAAGCAACCTTCTTCAGATTCCAATGATTTGTTCCATCCCTTTTAGCTGGCATTTTTGTTAACCCTTTTTAAAGCCCTAACAGTGATCAGCATCAAATTTCTCCTTGTGATATCAATGCTTTTTCAACCCCTGAAGTCATGGGAATTAAGGATATGATCACCCAAGGTAAATTTTCTTGATATTTTAATAACATCTCCCCAGTACTTTTATACGAAAAGTATGGGGACAAGATAGGAGAAGTTGTTCTTTGACATTATAAGTTAAAGGGTTAATAATTAAGTGTGTGATGTTGCTGTATTATGAATCATGTTTTTACTGACAGTATTAATTCAGCATAAATTATACAAGCTTGAATTTAAACCAGTCCTACTTGACTGGACATTTCTTGTTTAAATGTTTATTGATTGAAAAAGGGACAACGCAAGGATTATTTACCTGTAGCCGATTTCAAGTGCTGTCTTAACAGCAAAGGTTGTGTTTTCCATCAGAGTAGCTGTTCCAAGCCCCATCACTGGCACTAGAGATGAAATAATAATAATAATAATAATAATAATAATAATAATAATAATAATAATAATAATAATAATAATAATAATAATAATAATAATAGGAAAACAAAACATAGTGAATAAAACTTTTGCCGAGTACAATGGACTATCATCACCATCACAGCTTTGGATTTGCTTTGCTGCTTTTTGTGATTACTCGTAGTTATCAATAGGAAGACTCATGTCAACTTGTCAGCCAACTTAAAACAAGACAAAACCAATTCTGACTTGCTAATGCACCCATTTAATTTTCCTGCACTTGACACAGGTTTTGCATTAATCTTGATTTGGCCAAAGGCATGTTCTAATCAATAATTATTACATGTATAATATTATTGTGAAGCTTAAGTCTGCTGTAATTGAACGGGCTGTAGTGATTACTTTGGATTAACTGAAACACTCATATCTAGATAAAACTTTCACCCATAGTTTATACAATTTAGGCGAATTTTAAGGAAAAAATTCAAAAACAACATTTTTAGTTTGGCAGTGAGGGATCACAATAATGATGATTATGATCATGGTGTTGGTGACAATGATAACATTGTGACAACTATGATTTTTCATAATCACCGAAAATCAGTGTGCATCATTGATTCTGCCAATGAATATATATACAGTATATAACAGTGATAACCAATGCAACAGTGCCTTACTCCTAATGTTCTAACTACCAAAAAAGCTTAATACCTTGAGTAATCAAACTGGTATGTGATTTGAATTGAAAGACGTGCCAGTGCAATAATTATTATTTATATCACACAGCCTGACCAATGTTCACGGAGTCAATTCATGGAAATTACAAGTCAGACAGATTACAGTAGTTTGAATCACAATCTGGAATCATATAATTTTTATAGCAGTGGTTAATTATTGCAGCAGTATTATTGAAATGATTGAAATTCCAATATAGCTTTTTACTTTCCTTCAAATTTGTTTTGAAAATTGAGACTAACTACCTCCACTGTCCCTCCCATTGAGGGGGGGGGGGGGGAGGGTAAGGAAAATATCTGGAACTACACACTAACTTCAACTTACTAGTATATCCACTTGCAAGAGTGGAATCCTCTGGTCTCTTGTTTTGTTTCGGAATTCTCAATGGTCCAGTACTTGGATCACTAGTATTGATCTTAAGGATAGCATTCAAGGCATGCTTCTCTTCTTGGCAAGGAATGCTGTCTGATTCACCTCTAATGAGCTTGTCAAACAGCTCTGTTACCTGGAAATAATAACAACGCCAGATTATTAACTTCAAAAATTGCTTGAATTGTAGTTACTCTTAGAGATTACATTTTAATTAATGTAAATTATATAATGACACATGAAAGAAAAAAAAAACAAGTTCAATATAATTTTGGAATCAACCATTTAAAGTTAATGGCACGAAAGGTACCTTCATTTGCCACTCAACAACCTACAAAAGAAATTGTAATTAGATTTTTCCCTTAAAGTGCCCCTGGGACGAAAATTTCATTTTCCATCTATTTGCATTTTTGTGTAGAATATGACCTTCTTACTCATGTTAACAAATTTCAATCCTTTACGGTGATTGGAAGTATTTTTTTTTTTAGCTTTTTATTCGAGATTTCACGGCCGCCATTACTTGGCCTTGTTCCGGAAGTTAAGGCTCAAATTACAGGAAGTGACGTCATTGGCTCAACACGAAAAATTCCACATGGCTAATTTTCATATGGATTCTACTTCATAAGCTGTATTCTGCTGTTATTTAGTGCGCAACAGCAGAATACAGTTTATGAAGTAGAATCCATATGAAAATTAGCCATGTGGAATTTTTCGTGTTGAGCCAATGTTGTCACTTCCTGTAATTTGAGCGTTAACTTCCGGAACAAGGCCAAGTAATGGCGGCTGTGAAATCTCGAATAAAAAGCTAAAAAAAAAATACTTCCAATCGCCGTAAAGGATTGAAATTTGGTAACATGAGTAAGAAGCTCATATTCTACAAGAAAATGCAAAAGGATTGAAAATGAAATTTTCGTCCCAGGGGCACTTTAACCATTGTACATGGGCTATATGTACTCCTAAAGTCCAACACACCAAATAAGCTGTACTTTTAGTGCATGACTGTATACAACCTGTGGTAAATAATTTGTACAAAATAGACAGTGCGCAGGAAAAATGTGCAGTTAATTTAATTTGAATTTAAACTCAGATGAAAAAAATCCTCCTTAATTTACAAGGTTTTGTTGTGGCTGTTTATTTTTGGTGTGTTTGGTAAAATGTTGAAAAGAAAACAGATTACTGTACTTCAATATTATTGGACGACTCCTGTTAGGGTGCATTGAAAAGCACAGACCACTATGTGTGCAACATTAGTGTTATTAATAATTATATTATTTTATTAGGGATTTTAGATACCTTTACTACGTCTGTGTCTTCGGATATTCCTGCCTCAAGAAACTTCTCCTCATAGCTGAACAATCCAAACCACATGTTAACGGCAATATTAGGGGTGTCATATGAGCGTACAATGTGCCACCAATATTGGGGAATATACAACATGTCTCCTGTAAAAAAAATAAATAAAAAATAAACAATAAAGATTGTACTACTTATGTTCAACTGTATTACACAGTCACACTTATAGACTCACTGTATCAATAAAGTAACATTTAATTTGCTGGAAAAAAAAACAACCACTAAAACAATAAAAAACCTGCTTTGTTGGCCTCAAATTCAAAATTAAATTTGCACAGTTCAAAAAAACTGGCTGGTTTTAATAATGAACTTGCTAAGGCTTTTCTCAGCTATATCCCTGGTTCATGTATATTGAATGGCACGTCAGTCTTAAACCACTCGGGGAACTGGTCATAACAAGTTTGTTCGAAGAGGACACACCTTGTCTGGGGTAGGGAGATTATCGAAGACACCACCTGTCTCATGAACATTACCAACAAAATTTTATTGGCTTTAAAATTTGAGTAGACACAGAAA
The DNA here is from genome assembly GCF_977016875.1 of Pavona decussata. Taxonomy (NCBI): domain Eukaryota; kingdom Metazoa; phylum Cnidaria; class Anthozoa; order Scleractinia; family Agariciidae; genus Pavona; species Pavona decussata. The sequence continues at coordinate 1,866,150 of NW_028145431.1, read as the reverse complement.
TGTTCAGCTAGCAAGAGTCGACATTGCTAGATAAACAAGAAAAGTGAGGTTTGAATCTCAGTGTCATTTTTTTACTGCTGGATAGAGGGGTGGCTAATAGATGCAATAAAGACACCATCTTTTGAGGTTGAGGAAGGGGGGTGCAGGCAGAGACCACCATCCATTTTGTGATTTGGTGGGTCCTGTTCGAGTACAGTCTGTAGTTTTGACCACTTCCATAGTCAACCTATAGTTCCTTAAAACTCCTGTATGTAAAACTAGCACTTTTCAGGCCTGTTACTTTAATCATATTGTTAAGCTCTGGAACTATATCTGTAAATTATCACCCCCTACCAGTTTTTCAACTACTGCTTCCTTCCGCAACTTTGTTACTGAGCACATGTTTCACCTTTTGCAAAATCACTTTGACATATTCTATCCCTGTACCTGGTCAATTGACGATCCTGCTCCTGCCATCCCTAGTTTTTTTAATGTCTTTTGGTTGTTCGTGTTTTAATTATTATTTGTATCATGGGAGGTGCCTCGCATGGGTCCTCGCGTCCCGTTCGCACCTGCCCTTTTGACCTTATCACTTTAAATCACTTTGCACATATTTTTCATTTCTTTCTGGCTGTTTAATTTATTGTATTTAACATGTGTGATGGTCAATAAAGCTGTTAAAAAAAAAAAGAAAAGAAAATATTCATAGCCCCCTCCCCCTCACAGAAAGGATTATTTCTAAGACACCCCATTCATGGAAATTCCAATTGAGCTTCATATTTTGCTTTAAATGTTTTGGCCTATGAGATCCACCACCCCCTACACTTCCTGGAATTTTCAATCCTTTCCATAGAGGAGTAGGGGTATGGACATTTTCTGGAATTACACAACATACCTTTATTCAAAGTAACTTCATAATACGGCACATCGGCTATTTTAGGGTATGTCTCAAGATCTAATTTCTCAGGATCAATGGGCAGCACTCCTGGTGTAATCGCATACTTGTCAGCGTAAAGATCTTTGCTGTGGGTGCTGTTGATCAGGTAGAATTTCTTCGTGCCGGATATTACAGTTATGATATTCTCATACCCGTCATGGTGAAAAGCTGAATTAGCATCACCACTGTTCATTAATAAATTAACACTATCAATCGTTGAGGTTATCTCGTGGCAGTTTAAAATTGAAGGCAGTAGAATATCATTCAACATGGCGGCCTTGGGTGGAAATGCAGAGTCCAGGTAAACATTTTCAGATTTGTAAATTTTGAGGAATTCATCCAGAGACAATGGTCTCCTGACAGGAAATTCATTTTTGAATTTCTTTCGATACTCCACTGTAAATATGCTAGATCCAAAGTTTGATGACAGATAAGATTCATTGTGCCACAGTTGAACGGCAGGCCAGTGATTGGCGCCTCCTCTGATGACAACTGGCTTCCTTTGGTGAATGTATCTGTGATAGAAGTCGACACCACCTGGGGCATACTTTAAGCTTGGAACTTCTCCTTCAGATTCCCTGTGTTCACCAAAGGGCTTCAAGTGGCCTAGTGTTTGAAAAAGTCACTGGTCAATTTATTAAATTAAATTATCCAGCACTCAAATAATGTGATTGTTGGTAAATTCAAATGAAATAAATTACAGCGGACCTCAATATTTCTGCAATCATTTTAAATTTTCCATGACTTTGCTCAGTACTGACAGTTTTAGTTTGTGGTTCAGCCACATGAACTGAATATTAGACAATTTACGTACGTGTAAAGCAAGTGTGTCTGTAAAGCAAGGTTAACTTTGTTCGAGAGTGAGTCACTTGGGTCACAGGAGAATGTCTGTTGTCTGTATTAACCGGTGTATGTATTAAGTGGCTAATGTAAGAGAAAGTAAAATATATTAAGCTTTTCATTGGGACAAGCACAACTGTCCTTATAAGAGGGTGTCCATATTAAGTAGGTGTCTATAAAGCGGGTTTCCACTGTATTCAAATGAAGGGGTGAGAGCATAACTGACCCAAATGACGTTTCAGAACACCTTTGTTGTTTAGCTCAAATTGACCAGATTCACCGAAAAATTTTTGCATGTGGCCTTGTGATAAAAATGGAAATCTTGCCCATAATCATAGCTTTTTATTGAAAACAAAGTGCATTAAGCAGCGGATAAAACATTGGAGCAATGTTTCTTGAAGGAATTCAAGGCCAGATACAAAAATTCTGGTGAATCTGAGCTAAAACAGCAAAAAACGATCTGAAAAGTCATTTGGGTTGGTTATGCTCTCATCAGCCCTTCAATTATTCAATCTTTTACTTGTTCTTCTGTGCATTCCATCAACTATAATTCACTTTAGCCTGAAAATGTGTGGAAAGATGGCAGACATTTGTGGGGTGGAGTGGAGGGGGGCCAGGTGATAACAGAAACACAAGAGATGGGGGCAGTAACTGGGATTAAATGGCATTTTTGAGGGGGTAGAGAGTGAGAGAAACAAGTGAAAATTTTGTTATATGTTGAGTATTTTTTCAAAAACAAAACAGATGTACACAGGCAGGAGATACCAAAGGAAGGGGCAAAAAAATGAGAATAAATAGTGGGAGAAGCATTAAGTCCAGACCACTTTGCCACCTCTCCCCCTCCCCCCCCCCCCCACCCCCACCAATAAAGTTATGGCTGTGCATGATCAGCTTCTATTTCCGCTTAGTAAACCATTTGTGCTTCTCTATTCCTGGGAGGGGTGGGAGGGGGTAGGGTTGAGGGTATCTTTGGTTGTTTCTATTATACCTATATAGGATGTTCTTCTGCAATGAGTTTACCAAACCTCATTTAACCAGTTGCAGTTATTATATCCTCCGAGTTTTCTTCGTGCACCAGATGGCACAGCTGATAAATCAACGAGTTCATTAACCAGTATTTCAAACGAACCCGACCAAACGCTAAACTTTACACCACATACAGCGAGTGTAACGTCAAGTTTATAAAACACAAAATCGCTTTTCTGACATAAGCTTACCTTTTTTCACGACATCGGGACAGCCATCTTTATCACAAAAACCAGGAGATGTAGCTTTGGTAATGTACCACACCGAAGCAAAAGAGATTAACAGTAAAATGCAGCCGGCGGGAAAATACTTTCCTCTGTAGCGGACACCAAACCGCATCGCGATGAGACGAAGAGATATCGAGAATTTACGGAAAATTTTCAATCGGTGTTGGCTGAAGTACAAAGGAAGCTTTTAAAAGAGACGCCTACACGTACAATAAGCTAGTGAATAATCAGCTGATCCCTTGAAACAGCTGGTTGTGTTGAGCGACCTTTGAAGGAAAATTTCCATAGCCATCAATGACCAATTTTTGCGCGGAATCGTGCGTGACGACGTAAAGAGAATCTATTCCTTGATCGAACTTCCGGTGCCAGTTTTTTTCTCGCGAAAACGCACAATTGTTGGCTGAAATCAACTTTTTTGAACAGAAAAAAACTTATCCGTCAAATCCTGATTGTGTTGATGAAATTATTGTTCCCTGGCTGAATATTTGTTTCACTTTATTGAAAACGGAAAAATAAAAATTTTGGAAATGAGTTTCCTTTTTCTTATGTGATTACAAAGCCACTAAATTTTAAAAAGATCAATAAACTTTGAAGTATCTCGGGGCAAAATGAGGGATTCTTTATAATTTATAAACTGTTATTGTTTTATCTCCATTACACCTGATGGCCGATGGGTGCTTTGTCGGTACTAAATTGTTCTCAAGTTGATTAATTACCATATTCCCTGTACGTTCATAGCGCGCACAATCGCTGAAATCTCGAATCACATCCGGGTAGCGGGCACAACATGGCGCGCGAGCGTTGTCTGTTTCTGTTGAGTTTCCTTCTACTTCTCAGCGAATTTTCTCATTGCACAGCCGATAGTGAAGATTCTTTTACATGGGATGTAAAAGATAATACTAAATTTGGTGTGGCTGATTCAAATATTGGGGTAAGCAGTTTGGTGTATTCTGCTTTGTTTTGCTTTATTTAAGTTAACAGGTAAATTCTTGAAAGTCAACAACTCACGCTTGGATCTAAGGATTTTCTCTGTTCTTCGTGAAACATGCGTTGCTTCATATAGTAGTAATAATTACTATACTCATATACTTTTGCCTGTCAGTATATCGCTGAGAAGAGAAAATATTGTTGCTTCAGGGGTAATTTCTAAGGGCTTTTCGCTGAGTTTCCAATTAGATTTTACATCTCACTTTTATGCAGGTGTGCACTGAAGTGATTAAAAATTCGACTTGCAAATATAAACTCTAAACGACAAGAGGGAATTTTATTAATTAATAATATATTACTCCTATTATTTGCTCATTCTGTAGCAGTGTATGCAGCTGCCCAACATATTTTACAATTCATTATTTTGTCTCCCATGTTACCAAGCCACCATCCCCCTCCCCCTCCCCCCAGGGTGGTACTATACAGGGAGAGGGGCAACCTTTTCTCGATGGAAGTATATAAAAGGACAGCAAAGGGATGACCTTTAAGCTTCATTTTGTTGTAAGGCTGTGGCCGCTAGCCTTCAAGACTAATTAAGCAATTCCTGTACTATCTGCAATCTCCCATCTTGCAGTTAAATTGTACTCTACCCAACCGGAAGTGAAATTTGACGCTTTTATACACTTCAAACCCAGATAAGTAAAATTGATAGGGATTTTTTTTTTTTTTCGATTTTCATACGAGAACAACATGAAGATTTGATCAAGCAAATATATAATTTCGCAAAATCTTTCTACCGGCCCATAAATGTCCACCAGAAAATTTGTATCCTCCAGAAGTCCCCAATCACTTAACTTTAACCCCCAAATGGTCCGGTCACTTCTCTAGGTCTGTCACCAATTTATATATTAAATATATCACTAAATGAGAAATATACCTGAGTGAGTACCACCTTGAGAAGTTTAATAATTAATCAAGAAAATTTGGTAATCACTTTCAAAAATTATTAACTAAAGACAAATGATAATTATCTATCTCATTTTTTTCTTTTTTAGCACGATGTCCTTGATGTTGACTTGACTCCAAAAATCAGCTTCAGATACCAGACAAATGATGGACGGAAAATTTTTGTTTTCGACAAGATTTTAGAACCAAAGTATCTTATTATATTCTCAAACTATTTAAATCTGGATTTAGGTTCATGGCAGTTCAGCCTTCATGAACCGTACGACGGAGGCATTGAAAAGCCAACAGATAATATTCCGTGGATCAATGATGTAGATTGTTTAGAATTTTCCAAATCTGTGGTTGGAAAAACGATACAGAAAGCAGTAATGGATGCAGCGCAAACAAAAGATGTTTATTATCCTTACAAAGTCAAGGGGAAACTTGTACGGCGAGGCGACTTCACTAAGCTCTTCACTGATGCTAACAGAACAGATGACGAGTACTCAGCATTTATGTTCTTGAATCCTAAATGGAGGAAGAATGATTATGGCGAGTTATACTTGTAAGTTCTTTGTGTCGCGTCGTTTGAAATAATTGATTATTGCTCCAAGTGATTTGTAATATTATTGTAGATGTTGCGCATGTTCATGGAACCATTTAATATTTAGCTGTGATTAGTTGTTTTGATCAAGAACAATATTGTGCAGTTCCAGAAAATATCCATACTCCCCCACAGAAAGTTTTTTGTTTTGCACCTCTCCTCCCCCCAGGAAATTCTAGTTTAGCTTCATTCTTTGCTTCCAAAATTTTGGCTTTCAAGACACCTCTCCCCCTAGGAATTTCCAATGACCTTCCATGGGGTGGGTATGGATTTTTTTCTGGAACTGTACATTAAACAAATTATGGAAATTCAAATTATTGTTTTTCTCTACTGTGGTAAGAATTTGTGTAAACCCATTGACTCCAGTATACACTGGTCAAAACTGTCCTTGAGGGGCTTGGGTATTTGTACCACTTGTGACTAATAATAATTATTAGTCACAAGTGGTACAAATACATTTTGGTCGCCAGCCAACAAAGCAGGAAAAAGTCTTAGCATTCCTAAATGAGCATTACAGAGTGAATTGAATTTTGGGGTTAATAAATTATTATTATAAACCCTAAAATTTTTTTTTCAAAAACAAATATTTGGCTGCAATTTACCAACTGAAGATAATGTCAGGAAGAAAGCATTCATGCATGGCTCTAAAATACTAAATTTCCATTTTTAGGGAAAATGCAGGAGTCAATGTGTTATTACACTAATGTATTTAAATTTTAAATACAATTTTAAAAAGCAAAACAAGTTAAATGAAAAAGAAACCGGTTTCTTTTTCTTTTAACCCTTTTAGCCTTGTAAAATTTTAAATCTTAATTAGTGAATATCATGGACAGATTATTTTAAATTTCTTTGAACATTAAATTTCTATGACCTTACATGTGGCATTAAGGCCTACTTTTTGCAATATTGCTTATTAGTTCAACTGCAAATACTGAATTTGTCTTAATTAAGGCAGCCTTCCCTTTTAAATAGCAATTATTCCTTGTAGTGGGATATCCTTGCATACTGTATTGTATGTTGCATGTTATATGAAGTAAGTTGAATATGGTTTGATCATTATTGCATAGACAGAAGTAACCATTGATATTCTGTTGCATTTTTATTCAATTAATGTTTGTCAGGTATGATGAGGATAACGAAATAGTAGCTGGCGCAGTCCCAAAGTATGGTCGTCTTGTTGTGTGGCAGAGTTCCATCTCTTATCTCCCAAGGCCTCCCAGTATTGCCTTCAAAAAGGGTCAGATAATACTGCATGTACAGTTCACGAAATCCAAACAAAAAATGCTTACAAGCAACACAGAGAGAGCTGCAGCGAGAAGTGAACGTCAAGCCGCTTATGACATGGGATTTATTGGGAGTGACAAACCTGCTCCACTGGATATCGATGTGGCGCAGCACAAAGTATCTGAACATACATCAATGAGAGGAAAGAGAATAATAGTGTTTGATGATCTCTTTGACAAGGAAGATTTGGATAAGTTGAGGGCTTTCATATTCAAGCATGGAACATACTACTATGATGACTCAGATGAAGGTGATTCTGATAATGACAATGTTCAGTGGATTGCAGGATTTGAGATCAATGATTACATTCAAAGCAGAGTGTGGAAGATAATGCAGCAGGTATGTTGTGTGACTTGACCCCCATATTTACAAAAATGATAAGAGGGTTAGTTTGTAAAGAGTAGAGAGTAGAATGGAGTGTTCAACCACCAAGCACAGAGTTGGTAAGGTAATTTGGCTACCATAAAAGACTTGAGTGCTGACATTTCAAGCATAAGTCCTTCATATTCACTCTAGCAAAGTGTTAATGCTTGAAGCGTCAGCTCTAGTCTACAAGCAAGCTCTTTATTTGGTCTCACTCAATGACAGCAAAAAGTATTTAGACTAGGTACAGTGTATTCCAGTGCAAGAAAACTATACTCGTCTGATAAAATATTTTTGGCTATGGATGGTAAAGATAGAAGTGGATTTACCAGCTTAAAAATTTGGCCAACATTTGCAAGCAGCACTTTTCTGGTGTGTTGTCTACAGTGTAATATGCTGTGCTTGGTGGATAAAAACTCCTTTCTGTCTTGTTACTGTAGTGCTATTTGTACACCAGAAAGTTACCCTAACACATCTGTGGGTGAAACATTCAAATGAAAGCTAAGTGAGCAGAGCTAGAGTTACTGTAAGTTCTGATTACAGGCACTGATTTTTAAGATAGAGATCTAGGCTTAGATATGTCTAATTTGTAACATTGCAGACCCTTAAGCATGTGACTGGACGGGACAAGTGGTTCCCATATGACGTCTCCTGTAACCTGATCAGGAGTGCAGACCACACCCGCATTCACCAAGACTGTGAAGAGCATGAAGAGGAATGGACATACCTCATATATCTGACACCAAACTGGACGCAAAACGACTATGGTGAAACAGCATTCTATGAAACATTGACTCATGATAATGAGATTATCACTGAGGTTCGGCCAAAATATGGACGGGCTGTGGTGTTTGAAGGTAGGGTGTGAGTACATATGGGTGGGAAGAACTAGTTAATTGTTTTGCAGCTTTTATCTGTGAAGTGGTAGTTTCAATTACCATAAATAATCTTGACTGACGCCTTAGGGCTTGCAGTCCAGCTTGCAGTATTTATGATTTGGGTTAAACATGAATGTTGTGCTGAATTAGCACTAAGGAAACAGATGATGGTATGTTAAATTGCTAAAGTGAGCCCATTGATTTCCCATTAAGTATTAGCCCTTGGCTAGTAAGGAAATGGAAGATTGCACCAGGCAAAGAAAAAAATCTCCGACCTTGACGGGAATTGAACCCACAACCTCCAGATTTGATCGTCCCATTTCTCTACCAACTAAGCTACGTGGCGAGAAGGGAGCAAGTCATGGGTGATGACAGTGGTAATTGTGGCAATGTGAATGCGAAGCCCACTGGTACAAACGAATGTTGTGCTGAATTGGCACTTAGGACACAGATTATGGCACCAGGGCTGACCTAAATTGTTACACATTGTCTCCCTGTCAGGTATCATTCCTCATGCAGCCCGCCCACCCAGCACCAACCAATCACATGCTCGCCTCACCTTTGTGGCTAAAGTATCAGTGGATGAGTTTGTAGGAAGGCGAAAAGCATTCACAGAGGAGATGAGGCACTATGGGAGTTTGGTGTTTTCCAGAAGTATGATAGATTCCGTGGAACAAGGAAAAGGTATGGAAAATGTTACTTCATCTTCTCCTAAAATAATGTTGCTGTCACTCTAGGCATAGCTCAAGTCATATGTCGCTCACTAATAAAGGAGTTATTAGTTAACTTGTTGAGTTGCTGCCAACTTTGTGTACAAGAGAATAGGGTTAAATTAAATCTCTCTTGCTGTGTATGTGTGTGGGTGTAATGTCACTGCCACTCTAGGCATAGCTCAAGTCATTTGTTCACTCACTAGTAAAGGAGTTATTTGAATGTTAACTTGTTGAGTTGCTGCAATCTTTGTGTACAAGAGAACAGGGATGTAATAATTCAATCCCTCTTGCTGTGTATAATGGATCAAATGCAGCAGACTTTGCTATCTTGTACACTTTTGGGAAGAAAATAATTATTTGAGGTTGTGAGAGCAGTAAGTATGTTGGCTAGACTCTCTCCCCAAGCTTTCAGGTGAGAGGAGTTAACAGATTACATTTGCCGCTAATTAAGACAACAACGCAAGGACCTCATTCATTTACCTATACTCTTCAATAAGGGAACGAAATTTTCTTACAGATAAAATGCGAACAATTTTTTTGAGATAATCATTGAATCAATCATATCTAACAGTTTTGTATAGATCTTAATGTTGCTGTTTTTGTTTAGTTCATTATATAATTTTACCCTAACACACTTTGTATTTCGGCGGAGATATTAGCATCATCTTACTACTCTATAACCCGAATTGAAATATAGGTCCTACCTACCTACACTTGTGAGTGATAAAAGATAGTTTAAGCATTCTGCGAGTGACTTATCAGACTTAACCTCTGAGCCCAAGGATCAATTGGGAGAATTTGTTTCAAAGTCAAAGCATTTTCCTTTGGTGATCATTATATTTCCTCCCATAACATGTATGTTTGAACAAGTAATGATATGGTGATGGGAAGTTAGATGTTGGTCATTATTGGGGCTTAAAGGGTTTAAAATAGTGAGCATAAAACAGAAAAGATTAAAGAAAGAAGAAAAGAGAAAAAAGTGACAAAGATGACAAAGAAGAGTTGGAAATTTGAAAGGTTCCAGATTTCCCTGCTTTCTCTTCGTTAGAACCTGCACTGTTTGACTTGGGAGAATTTCATAACTTTGTCTGACTCCTTTGAATCTCTTAACACTTTATAGAGCCAGATATGACACAGTTGGAGCCCGAAGAGACCCCAGACAGCTATGACGAGGAGAGGAAAAACGAAGGCATGGACGAAGAGCAGGAGAATGCAAACGAGCCTCACTCTGAGGAGGAGGCTTCGATGGAGCCTCCCCCTGATGAAGAGGCGTGGCAAGAAAAGTTCATGCCCCAGGAGGAGTCTGATGACCCGGAGCTCGAAGAGTTGATCAAACGACTGGAAGATGTGACACAGAGTGGAAATTTAGAGGAAATGAGGAATCTGCATCAAGAGCTCCATGCGCGTCATGTGATGGGCAGGCAAGAGGCGGTTAGAAGAGTGGCAAATCTGATTTAGAATTTAAACACGAATCAGACACAGTAGACTAGAGGGGATAAAAGGGAATTCATAGATGTATTTCGCTGCTTTTGTATGATGTAATAAATTTAATCGGTGCCAGTCCCGCACATGCGGAAAGTAAGCCAAAAGAACAACGATAAACCATTTTATTCGTAAAGAAAATACAGACGCGTAGCGTAGAGGAATCACTCCAAAGTATGTTTGGTCAAAACGCGGAAAATGTACGGTTAAATTATTGAACTGCATTTATAAATGTTAATAAATGCTGCCTTGACTTGAATTGCACTGTCTTTTTTGTGATTACTCCTTTCAACTCTTTGCCAACGTGAATGAAATCCCTTGTCACCAATCTTAGACTTCCGTAACTTTTAATTGCGTTGTGTGGCACATATTATTTACATTAGAATAAAACTACAAAATTATGACTTAGCACTATCAAAATCTCTTTCCATTTTTTTTATCCAAATTTTGCTAATTTTTCTCAGCGTTACACGTGAGTTTTATCCCAATTTTCCCCGCTCGATTTCCCTTCCTCTCGCACCGACTATATTCTCCTGGGCCGAGTTGTTCGAAGCCCAATTAGCACTCATATCCCTTGTTAACTGTGCACAAAGCCTATATGTGGTCATGGTTTTTAACCTGGATTACCGCTAATCTTGCTTCGAACAACCCGACCTAGAGTCCGGAGGTTGGCAAGACGTTTACAATCATGACCATCACACTTTCCTTACGAAGGGGTTGGGACTATGTGACCATCCCAAGGAACATCTTTTCGTCGAAGCCGTCAGTTCAAGCCTCTTTAAAACAAACTGTCTCCTTCTCGCAACAGATAACGTCGGCGAAAAACGCATCCGTATAAATTTTGGCACCGAATAAAAGATTTTCATTTATTTATTCGTCGTCCTGTGTATTTGTCGGCACCAATTTATAACTTGTTTCATCTGCGTCTTCTTTCCGTTCTCTTGACTTGATCAACAAATGGGTCAATAACAACAGAGCTAGCACAAAAACTGACGTCATGGAGTAAACAAAATAAGTATTGGGAACGCCGACCGCGTTGATAATGAGGCCGCTGGCAGCTATTCCAATGCCGAAACCGAGACCCCAGTGAAATCCTCCAATGATACCTGTAGGAAAAATAAGCATGTCAGCTCTGCATAAGGAATGGATACTAGCGGAGGGGAGGAAGAACGAGAAAAAAAGAGGACCCCCCTTTTTTTTCTCACTACCCCTTCCCCTACGTAGGCTACTACTTTTAGAGGTGCGTTATTTTGGGTTGTCCCGGAATAGGGGCACACGGAATAGAGGCGGTATTTATGTTTTCATAGGGAACTATTCTGTTTTCCGAATGAAAAGAATAGTGTTCCGGCATTCATCCTGCGTCTGATGGTAGAATGAATAGAATTCAGTTTATTTGGAATAAGAGGAAGTGCGTCCTTTTAGGAGGGTTTTTCGGTTTGATCAGAGTGGGTTGAATTGAGTTCTTTTTCGAACGGAAATTCTGTGTATCGTATTCTGTTTTTATTCCTGAAACGGGAGAGGAGTGAACTCTCGAGTGAAGTGGAAAATTGCTCGAGAAACATAGCTTATTGTTTATATTCCTAGCAAATCTGACTATCTGAACCGAGATGCCAAATAAGCAAAAGTTTGACTTACCTTGCACAGCTGCATAGAAGCCAACTTGAAGAGAAACATTAGCACCAAACAAAACACAGGCTGACCAACCAAGCCCGTACAACAGCCCCTGGACACTGAAAAGCACCAGTCCAAGCCAGGGATTAAGAACAGATGATAGACCCAAGAATACTGCTATATACAGCAACAAGCAACCTGCTAAAGTAGGAACTAGTCCAATCCTGTTTATGAGTGCTCCTGAGGAAACGTATCCGAACAAAGCTATGCAGTAGCGAAAACCAGCGGCCATGCCGATCATGTATGGCTGGGCTCCCAGGTCGTCCAGGTACCAGAGTCCAAAGTTTTCTTGTAAGCCATTTAGGATGCCCAAATAGCATGCAATCGCGATGAAAATCAAGTTATGACAGCGAAGAAGCTCGTTGAATACTGGTTTGAAACTAGTTTCGAGGGATGATTTTTGATTTGGGTACTTGACTTCCATGATGATAACAGTGAACATTGCAAGTGTGATAAAACCAGCGAAGAAATAAAAGGAAATGTAGTAGTTCTTTACAATCTCTCCACAGACTTCCGATTTGTACGCGCTTATGACTCCTCCGACTAAAAACGAACCAACGGCGACGCCAACTTCGCCCCACATTCGGAAATGTCCGAACTTGTTTACGTCTCCTTCGAGGAAGCCAACGACCAAAGCATCAGGCATAGTGTACACGACCGATCCGACAATTTGAGCGGCGAAAATTATACACAGAAATATCACGAAAATTTGTGTGAGTTCGGATTGGTCGACTTTGCGGGTAAAAGTTGTCGTCGGGCTGAGAAATAAATCACTTGTATTCTTGTTAATGTCTGCCTCGACATCCATTTCATTATCAGGCCCTGATACAATTCCCTCAGGAGTGAATGCCAATGACTTTATCACTGTTTTGTTTCCTTGAGTTTCGATGCACTTTTGATTTTGCGGCTGGACAGCTATCAACAGCAAAGTTCCCGCTGAAAACGACAAAAGTGAAGCAAACAAAATTATTTTCCGTATTTTATACCTGTCTCCAACCATTCCCCACACCGGCGAACCGATGAATTCTGTGAAAAGTCTCACTCCAACGAGAGCACCCGCTTGGCCGGCCGACAGGCCGATTTGTTTGAAATATAAAGCCAGATAAGGAACGGAACTTCCAATGGCCGAGAAAAATAAGAAGTAATAAGCTTTATAGATGACTGTAGATGGGTTACAGCACATTTTCGAAGCGTTTTCCGAAGACACGGTTGAATATTTCTCTTCCGTCCGGCGATTGGTGTCTTTGTCTTCCATTCTAGCGATTTTCAGAAATCTTTTCTTCGATCGGCAATTACTTCGGTGGTTAAAGTCGTTTTCCGTTCGGCTAAAGAATCCCTTGAAACTTCTTGAAAACAAAACCAGACCCTCAAATTAAAACAGGACGGAGATTCCGTCGTTCTCGGTGGAGTTTACGTTGAATGTTCATTTGCATAATTATTCAATCGCCGTTATCAGTTGCATGTGACCAACCGAGCGGAAAAAGGTCAAACATATCCATACATAAAAAAAAAAAAAAATGCATCAATTTACATTGAATTATTTTGTTGCTTCGTTGACTTTCAAAGAGGCGTTTGATTCTGTATGAAACGAAGGTTTGTATCTATTTATTTATTTATTTATTTATTTATTTATTTATTTATTTATTTATTTATTTATTTATTTATTTATTTATTTATTTATTTATTTTTATAACATGGCGCGCGTGCATCCTAATCTAATTCCTATTGGCGTCATCATGGTACATTTCTCAACATAAGCACGGCCGTGCGTCCATCCGATGACGTGTGCAAGTCAGATGGGGGAAGCATGCGCGCGCTGTGTTTTTAAAAAACTTTTACAGAGAAACAACACCATAAGAGATCTATATTCATAAGAGCATGAAGCTTAATGAAACATTAAGATTAAACCGATATGAGAAACCATTTTCGCCTTTTGTTTTTTACAGAGAATTTTGTAATTAATCTGGAACAAAACCTGTTTTCCAGGAATCATTTACTTTATTTTCACTATGTTATAAAAGAATTGGTTCATGCTTTTAGCTGTACGTATATCGAGTTATGGATGCACTTGGGAAGTTTGGAGAGCACTCAAGAAACTAGAGTTGCTCTCGGTACGCCTCGAGCGACTCCTACGCTTCTCTCGTGCTCTCCAAACTTCCCCCGTGCATCCATAACTCGACTGATACGCACGCTAAGCATGAACCAATTCTTAAATTTATTTTTTAATTAAAATTAATACAACAAAGTACATGTAACTAAGCAAAAGTTTCCACTGCCTCTTCTAAGATGCAGTACTTAAAGAGGAAGTATCATGGGTTTTTTAACCTCTTTTGAAATAAGACCTTCACTTTATTACAAAATAATTCTAAAACAACAAAGAACTACCCTTTGAGGGAGTGCCCTTACCCAGGCACGGTGCCGATTTTTTTGCTCGCGCACCAAAACTGAAAGTATGTTCAGACTTGTGCCCGAGAAGCGGCCCCGAGCCTTAAAAGAGCGTATATTAAATCACAGTTCGATTACTGTCGCCACTGTTTCTCCAGAGCTAATGCTCTCTTTTTCATAAGACACTGAACAATCCAGTTCTTGAGTTTTCCTTTCCACGACGTAACATTTCGATTTTCCCAAACAGTAGCACCCAGTGCCATGTTTGTGCTGAGGGCATCGGTGCATTCCAGCCGGCATCTCTGAATTGCCTGGACTACAAAACGACAATTGGAGGTGGCTACCATGACGTCGAGTCGGAGGACTAGTATTGTACGCTGACCGGATGCCTCCATTGGTATGGCTTCCTTGGCTTGCAGCAGTGTTTGGTTTCTGAATTCCGGTCATGGAAATATTATTTCTCGTTCCTCTATTTCCGTCTGTCATCTCTTCAATGAAATCCAAAATGTTCTGAAATTGATTTCCATGTTCGCACCACATCCTATCTTTGGTGGCTATGGGATCAGGAATTAATCCTTTGGATTTTGAAGAGCTTGTGTGTGTAGAATTTTGTTCAAACATCTCCAGTTCCTCAGGATTGAAGTCGAGCGGCTTGATGTAGGAGGTAGGGCCAAAGAGAATGTGAAAAGCGTTCTCGTAGTCAGCGTCCTCCTCCCCAAAACTGTCTGATATCCAGAAACTATGGCCTGTGCTCAAGGTGGCTGCCAGGAAAAAAAGGAACTGAATTATCAACTGGTGGTTAGATCACTTGAAGTAAATTAAACTGATTGGAAGTGTAATATTACAAATGGTTTGAACTCAAAAGTCATATCACAAGTTGGTCGCTTTGGATTTTTTTTGTTTCTCCGAGCTTTTTTAATCCGGGTTCTTTTCCAGTGTTAAAGCTGGCCGCTTAAAATGAAGTCCCTTTTTTTTTTAAAGTCAAGTCCAAGCAACAACCGTGGACGATAATCCTACTGGTATACGTTGGATCAATTGTTGATCTGATCGGCTTAACAAATACAAATGATACAAGAAGCAGAGACCGATACAACGTAGAATTACGGTTTAAAGGTTACTATATTTCGGCTGGCCAAACCAGCCTTCTTCAGGTACAATGAAAATTTGCATTGGGACATACGCTTATATAGCTGACAAATATTTGCGCAATAGGGTTTTTTTATTCAATTGACCGAGGATGGCTAACGGCAGGAAGTTTCCGTGGAAATAGATTCAAGGAAAAAAACAACCTTCGGAAAACTTGTACGTCTCCCTTTTCGCGATTTCTATTTTGTTCAGATTGATTTGAACACATAAAAGGCATAAATTCCTAATCCACCGAAATCATGTGCACAGTACACGCCGTTTGAATGAAGTTCTTGGTAGTGCACAAGACTTCTCATGAGACAATGCGTTTGACCTAACCAAATTCTACCCGTGAAGCTTACAGAGAAGTGGATCCAGCATACTTACAGTCAAGGTTATGCGACCTTGAGCACGAAGATTTTTTAAATTTCCTGTTGCAGCATTTAGCTCGAGGCCACTTCAGTGCCCGGATGTACGCTCGCCTGTAGGGAGGCCACGTGATTCCGTATATCAGTGGGTTCAGGAGACCGCTGATTAGTGGTAACTGGATCGCACACAGGCCAAACAGAGGAGGATAGTGGACTGAGAAAATACCAAGAGTGATGGCCACCTGGAATGAAAGTCAAGAAAAACAAAGATAAAAATTTATTTATTTATTTATTTATTTAGCTTTGTCCAATATGGACAGGCATACCGCAACAGCTAAGGCCAATTACTGCGGACCCGGGATATACGGAATATACGCACAAAGGCCAGACCACAACACTGGGAACTACGTCCCCTACTCTTTGCTGTTGACGTCACTTAACAACAATACTTGGTACTTGGTATATCGTGGAAGATGAATAGTTGATAGTGAAATATATGAAATATCCGGCAAATGTGAACCGCTGAAGAAAGATTTGCTAGCTGTAAGACCATCGCTGCTCTTTAAGTTGCGTTCATAACTGAGGTGGTCTATTGATGGTTTGCTTGTGACGTCATGGCGGGCATGTTGGTGTACAGGAACAATAAGATTTTTCTCCTCTGGGAGTTAACTTCCATTTTTATGCAAACTATAGCCTGGTTTACACGTACCACGCAAGCATAAACAGAAGAAACCTACGTGTAAACCGGGGCGACGCAAGCTAGGCGCCTTGTGCTTGCGCTTGTGCTTATGCTTGCGTAAGCACAAGCACAAGAAAATGGAACTATTTCCATTCCCTTGTGCTTGTGCTTGTGCTTGCGTCGTACTTGTATTCCTGAACGACGCAAGCATAAGCACAAGCGCAAGGAAAGGAAACTGAAAAACAGTGACAAGTTGTCAGTGTACATTCTAGTTATTCATGCGTTGCCATTCGCAATATGGCGGCAGCAAATTTTTATGCTTCTGCACTTGCGTATGTCACCTTATGCTTATGCTTATCGCAAGTGTAAACATCCTTGTTCTTACTCAAGCAGTTTAAGGCCTGGGTTTAAAGGGTGTTCAGAAATTATGAATGATCCCCTATATCTTCGGTTTGTCTGCCTAGAACAGGATGAAATTTTCCCTGAATATTAAACTTGATGTTTTCTTTTGCCTTAACGTATAATTTTGATCACGTGACACATCACGTGACCAAAAAATGAGAATTTCGTAAATCGGCGATATGGTGGCGAATTCTCTTTATAAAGATAACCGAATTAGTGTTTCCGAAGCAGATTTTAAATATTTAACTTTCTACGTTTGGAATGACTGTCCTTAAGTTTTTAAATTGGAGAAATTAACGATCAAAGGTTGAATTGTGGGCTAAAAAATGACCTTTGCCCCGATAATTTCTTTCTGGAGAACAATGGACGATCATTCCGAAACGTGAAGCGATGGAGATATTTAATGGTGATTAGAAACGCATTTTTGTTTGATGTTATCTCTTAAAACCGTCGCCTACCTGTCAAATCTTTGCTTTTTTCACAAAAATGATCACGTGACATGTCACGTGATCTATAGCACTACTTATTATGCTTAGAAATTTTCAGAATGATGAGATCTTTTTATCTTCCAAATTTCAGTTCAGTGCCATTGAATTTGTTCAAGTTATCTAGAATAAACCATTTTTCCTCTTAAAAGCCCTTGACCCAGGCCTTAAACTGCTTGAGTTATGTTCTGATGTTTGTCCTAGTGCTTGTGCTTATGCTTGCGTAGTATGTGTTAACCAGGTTTATGTGAACAAATCTTCTTTTGTTTTTTACACCAACATGGTGACAATGCAAACCACCTATATCACTACATGAGAAGATGAAGCTAATGTAGCTCTGAATGTATTGCACATGTCAATAGGAAGCTTTAGCAACGATAACGGCGACGGCATGCGAAAATATCACTGTTAAAATGTATTCGCGTTTTTGTTTTGTGTTTTTTTAACCTCGCCGAGATTATTCCAAGTCGCTTTAAATGCCAAATGTAAGTGAAATTTACTGGAGATGAATTCTAGGAGACTGCACCCAAGTTTAGAAAGAGAAAGAAATATTCGTCGTCGTGTGTTTACGTCCTCCATAAAACGTCCCATCAGGAAATTTCACGTCCTAGTCGTGCAGTGACGGCAAAGTAATGTACCAAAAAAGAGTAATGCACGTGAAGAGTTGTTATTTTGCCTCTCTTGATTTTGGTTATTGAGCCTATTGCCTTTTTGACGTTCTCGTTGTCATCAGCGTCGTCATTGCTAAAGCTCCCTATAATGATGCCCTGAACAACTGAGCAGTTTACACAGTTTAAGAAATATTTCTTAAAATGCCAGTTTTGATGAAAAAAAAATTTAAGGAGCTAAATATTGAGGAAAATGGGCTGTATTCCCAAAGCAGACTTACCATCCAAGGCAGAAGGCAGCAAAAATATAACGCAACAACTACAGCCGCCACACGAGTGAGCTGTTTGTCATCCGAGTGTACATCTCTGTCCATAAGCGCAACTCTTTGCTTTGAAGAATCGAAGTTGTCATTCGTGGCCAATTTGGTACTGAATGATTTCTTGTTAGACACGCTAAATATTGTACAGAAACAAAGACAGGAGACCACCAACATGAAACAGAGAAATAACACGAAAAACACGGCAAAAGGATTATTGTATTGGAACAGGCAAAAGGTTTCTCGAGTGTCTTCAGATACGTGGAAACCATCAAGCCACAGGAGAGGCCATGTTGCTATGAAAGCAGCGACTATCCATGTACCAAAGAAAAATGCAACGAACAGCTTTGCTTTCCACTGCTTGCGATAAAAACATGGCATTACAGTAATAAAAACTCGATCCAGTCCAATAAGAGTAACAATCAATGTTGCAGCAATGCGAAGGAACACAATAGTCCATGCTTGAACTCGGCACAAAGTAAAGACTTGGTGGAAATCGTTTCCTTTGTCAAAAAACACCGACAAAGAGATCGTGCTAGGTCCCAGAATGTTTAAGACTTCCGTTAACGAGAGGGCGATGAGGAGTAAACTGAAGGTATTCTTCCTTTTGGTGAAGAGCAAAATACTCAGAATTGTTAACAAGTTTCCTGCGAGGATGAAAATAGAGATCACAAACAATACTATTATGAGAGAGATACGAATCTCCGAAGTTTCACTGTTCGGTGTTTGTTCGCCATTAACGCCTTCTGAGTCCATGTTGCTGAATTAGAAGCCGTATCGCGTAAACTTTCCTCCTTAATCCAGTCCTTGTGGTGTAAAAATACTGAATTAATTCAGACGTGCAGATCAGACTAAATATTGTAAACAGAATTTATGAGATGAAATATTTCAGCAGCAGTAACCGCAAATTTGAAAACCATCAATGGAGAGTTAATGTCGTTTCTATCTCTATAAATCTCGCACACGCGTATGATGCCAGCATTCATGGAAATCACTCGCTAAAATATGGCCTACTGGTGAACATTGCTTGCCACCGTAGACAACTTATTTTCCTTCTAATGCAACTAATAAACCTGTTAGATCAAAAAATCTAATCAAGGTTGAGCTCAATTGTAAAATGAATTTGTTTTATTCATCTGCGAATTGTGGTTAACGCAACGTTCTTCTGATTGGCTTAAAACAATTTTTCTTTAAAAACAACATTGAACGGATAAAAACTAAAATCTTGCTTATAATTTATTAAACAGAACTTGAGCTGTTGTTAAGTATTTATCCAATTGTGGTAGAATTTATATTTGCCCAGAAACAAATTGATCTTATTATTCTTTGTAAATTCACACGCCATTCCGGACAAAACTGGAAGAGTGTTATTTAACACATATCGGCATTGTGTCAACCATTAAACATTCATAACGTTTGACGTATATTTTAGGACTTGAATATCTTTTAAAACGCACATCAGAGACATTTCATGTACGACTGACCGGCCTACACATGAAATTATCCGAGATCTTTCATTTCAATTGATGCATCTAGATTTTTCTGCGGTTCATTAAATAATAAATCAGCTGTTCAAAGACTGAAGCGTAATGATCTGAAAACATGAATGTGTTGAAAAGTAATTAATTTTTACATGAAATTATTGTTGAATAATTTGAAAAAGGAACCAGAAAAAAGAGAATGAAAGTCTTCGACACTGCTAGTTTAAAAGCGATATTTTATTTTCTCAAGATAAATCGTAGTTATAAAGCCCTGAGAAGGGCTTATAGCCTGTTATAACTATTTGAATCAAAAATTCTCTTTAAGAAATTTTCTTTAGTATCAATGACCTGATATTTTAGTAAAAGCAAGTGGTATAAGGTGATAAAAAATTACTTTCTGTGGTCACACTAGCGATTTCGGAGCTCAGACAAAAACGTTGCCGAGCTAGACAAATAGCAAAGTAAAATTGAAAATGGGCCGGGCCTCTTTCATTCCACAATCCGAGATTTCGTCAGTTGTTTTGTTCGTTCGTTCGTTTGCTTGCTTTTAAATCCTTTTTCTGAGAAAAACGGTTATTCCCAGAACCCATACAAAGAAAAGTTACCCTGCTATCATCGATGAACTGTTTACCAGAGAATCCAGGCCTCTGGAGACTGAATGCGCGAGCTCAAACATCTTTATTTCGAGTACTTATTATTTTTGGTCAGCGGCTGGATGGCACGACAGTAAAAAGCCGCGTGGGCTTTGGGGAATGGGGCTCAAGGTAAACAACAACAACAACAACAACAGTAACAAAATGACCCTTGAGAACCTTGCAAGGACCACCTGAAAAAATATAAACAGGAGCAATTTGACTGGATGAAGTCGCTTTTGTTTTGGATGTCCCAGTGTGTAGCTTCCTCTCCAGTATGGTGGATTCTGTACCATGTGACCGTTAGCTGTAAAGGGCCCATTCCTGTCGCGCTTGCATCTTTTGGTATGAAATGATTGTTCATCGTTTATAGTTAGTTACTGATTAATAAACCAAACTGATTGTAAGAGCTGTTATTTTCTCTCATTGTAACTCTGGCCCTACTGACCTGAAGAAGACTAGTGGTACAAGTTGAAGTATCAGCCCAAATAGATAAGCCCTTTGCCGTTTGTCAGCCGTGCAACCAGTTTGGTTTATTTACACGTAAAGTGACGTCTGGCATGTGCATCTCTACTACAAGAGATCCGGCAACGAAAAGTAAATATCCAGAACAGTTTATTTCTGTGTCGTGGTCCTCTGTATTCAAAAGCAGGGTAGTTAACTAACGGCTATTTATAATTGTAAATTTGGTTCACCCTCGACGCATGCAGTTGTCACTAATTTGCGACGGCCACGCCAACAAAAGCATCATTTGAAAAGATGAGTTTACATTATTTGAACATCTTTGCGACTAATATTCCAGTCAGTTCAACTTATACAATATTGACAATATTTCAAGTAACTGAATCACCAGGAACGGCGACAAAGTTCGGGGTAAATTATGGAAAAGTCACCCTTGAGTGGTCACTTTTCGTTGTCGTTTAATTGTGGGACGGAAAAGAAATGTACTAAAATTGAGATGACGCACATACAGAGCCATAATGATTGTTTGGTCATTAAATCTTATAGTTTAATGACCTTCTCGTTTACGTCGCCATCGTGGCTGTTTATGTCCCTATTAACTTCATCGGAGAAAATAAAGACCACGGAGGGCACCGGAAAATTGGTCACTATACTTGAACAAGAGACTATGATGACTTGAACGTGTATTGCAAATAATGCTCAGCTTCATCGAGTGGTCACCATTTGCAGCATTAACCGTTGGCCAAATGGAACTGAAAGGAGACGCAAGCAGGGAACTCGGTTTGATTTATTTTGGTGCACTTATTAGTGCAGTTTTCAATAGGTGTCGAAAGAAATTCGCTTTTGCTTTGGTTTTGCTTTGTGACGCTCCGTCTCTGATTCAATGGCAAAATTCGCGCCACTTTCTCAACCAATGAGAAGCAAAACCAAAACCACGCCATTTTCCCGCGCTTTGCGTCGGTCACGTGTATTTGCTTCGAATTTTGATTGGTTCATTGCGCTGTTTTACACCTGTTGTGATTGGCCAGAGTAATAATTGGTCTTAGCTTTACAACAGTCATTTGAAAACCGCTCTACAATGATTTTCGCTTTCTTTGAGAAATTTGACCGCAAGTTCGTGCATAGTTTTATCATCGTTTAGCCTCCCAACACAAGTCGACAAAAGTTCTTGTGGCCGCCGAGGCTGCATTGAAAAGGCTTTTTGCAAGTTGCATCTACGACCCGGTTTTGAGTCCTGGGAACGAATTTGACGTAGAGGGGTTCTTATAAGTCAACGTGGCGTCTAAAACTACATCATTAACAACTTCCCTAACAAGCTGTTCGCATAAGGTTTGTACAGCATAGTTAAATGGCGAAATAGGCCATGCAACTTAATTCGTTTATATGTTAGCCGTTTTCCGCCAGGCCTTGGTTCGACCACCAATAATCCCCTATCCAGGGTCCCCCGACACCTGGGTCAAAGGCTGGTGGCAGCGAAAAGGAGCACGTTTCTAGCGGTAGGCTGAGAAATGTAAACTTAGCGAGTGCTGCAGAAATGCTTCGACCGATCTCTGATCGCATGATTGCCTTTAAGGAGTTAAATTCGATTTTGACGATCATTTGCGGAAACAGACCATCTGCTAGAGACAGGTAGAAAGTTCTGAAGATGAATAACATCTACAGGGTGCTGTCAAAACTTTCATCCACAAACAATGCGTCTTTATCGCCACACGTTTTTAATTCTTGTTCCTCACTCGGCAAAGAAACCTCCAGAGTGCTGGCATCTAAACCTTCAACATTAGCGTTGTCGTCCCCCACCACAGCAAAATCATTCTGGTTCTTGGTTTCCAAGTCCTCGTTCATTGCTTGTTCATGGCAACCTCGTTCCCTAAGAACGAGGCTGCGTTCATGGCTGTCCTCAAATCTCACCCCACCCCTTTTGGTAGGTGCGCCATTTGTTGTCTCCTTGATCTTGAGAAGTCCGCCTTCTTGCTCTGGAAAATCGACGCTTTTACGAGCCTTATTTTGACGATTTGAAGCTGTTGAGAATTTCACGGTGGAGGCATTTCGACGATTGCCATCTGAAAATGAAACAGAGATACACAAAGTTTTACAAAATTTCAAAGATTATTGGAATGAAGGACAGCGCAGTGGTAAGAACACTCGCCCCCCGCCAATGTGACCAAGGTTCTGTTTCCAGGACACTCCAGGTTTCCCCTCTTCTTTAAAATTAACATTTCTAAATTCCAATTCAATCCAGAATCCGGGCGTCACAGGCTTGTTAGTCGTTTGAACATCACGCGGCAATTACGTGCTACACTCGTTAACAATGTTGATTTACTTCTTTTTACTTGTTTATTATTAGAAAAGAAAAAGACACCAGCGTGTTGCTTTACTACGGTGTTCACATGCTTTATTCAGAACCAAAAGAACCACTAGCCAGGGGCGTTACAAATCTCTAGAAGTGACCACCCCAAGTGTCTATCTCAAATTCACAGTCACATAAGGGGCATTCATTACTCATTACTTCATTTTAATTGTAATCTGAGCCACAAGCAGCCTGGCAAAGCCCCCTTCCCCTACCCCCACAGTGTTGTAAGTTGCCCCTGAAAATCCCCGAGGGGAGTGGACAAAAAGATATTTGACAATTTTTGAAATCCGTTTTAGCACCCAGAATGGCACTGTTGCGTTGGGTAAACTACAGCTCAATTTTGAGCTTCACTTGGCTCGTCCCGAATTCAGCCCTGGATTGTTCGTCCACCGAGGCAAACGAGGAAGGATTGGGGAGAGGAAGGAAAAGGTACTTTCTCCCTCTCCGGCTCTCTTTGCGCATGCCCGCTTCTTGCTACTCGCAGTTTTGCCACTCGCTGGATCAATTGCATGTGTGCAACGTAAATTAAAGATGAAATTTTCGTTGCGCATGTTCGTTCTAGCGGGTTAAGAGACTGGTCGCAGTATACCGACAAGGGGCACCCAACGACAGTTTTCTCTCAGATCCTCTGAAACGCAATTTTAGGTTATCTGGAGTGCTTTTAAAGCTCTGTAGGTTCAATTCAAGCCGCGCTATAATATTTTTATCTGTTCGGTCATTCTAGGGGAACTTGAGTCTTTTCGAAATTATTAGGGCCTTTTTCCATTTTCGGAAAACCTTAGGTCTTATTTCGTTCCGAAAATCTTAGCTGACCTTTTTTAGGTGTCCAAAACGACATTTTTATGAATTCGAAAACATTAGGCCGTAAATATCCCGTATCACGAACATTCGAGGTGAAAATTCCCTTAAGAAAATTGTAGGGGATTGAGGACCTTCCGAACAGATTATTTACCGAAAGGATCCGTTGGGTGCCCCTGACCGACCCCCATACAAAGGTTAATCGTAAAGAAACAAATTTACCAAAAAACGAGTTGTCGGGTTTTTCTCCTCCGCATACTGACAAGACTTTCTTGAAGATGTAAACGTATCCCTTCCTGTACCTCTGGCTCATTTTTCCGTACAGGATTGGGTTAATGAGTGCATTCACAAGAGAGAATAAACCGACCAGTATAACTTGGGAGTGATTGATCTTCCCTGTAACCATGCTGTAGAGGTTTATCAACTGAAAAAAACAAACAAACAAAAAATAATAGACAAGCAAAGACATTAGGAACGGAAATCAACTGTACATGCATTCAAAAGATCTTTATCAGCTCCAAATTGCCAAGTGCTGATGCTCCTATCCCTGGAGGAACAAGGGCAGATAAAAGGGGCGAGAGAAAAGACGAAACGGGCGGGGGAAAAACTGGGCGAAAAAATGCATTAATTTTTTTTCGCGATTTTCTTCGCCAATTTTTTTTTTCAACCAGCCGTTTCGACCCTACCACGCATCTGCCCTTGGGATTCCGATGATGTGACACTCAAAGGACTGATCCAGCCCTTCTTGGAACGACATTTAATTTGGTCATAAATTTGGGGAAAACGGCCTAATTAAAAGCCGTTGCCACATGTCCCAGGGCGAGAATTCTCTTCTTTGGGTCAGGAAGAAGATAGCCTTGCAAGAAACTTTAAAACTCGACAATTTACAGGAATCATTCTTTAAACAGGAACAATTAGTAAACATTTATTTGTATCTTTATCGGAACGTTCAATATGCAGATGTCATTTTTTAAGCAAACATTTTATTCCAGCGGAAAACGACAAAGGCGGAAAAACTAAATCACTTTCCGTCGCGTGTCTTGACTTTTAGAACCATTTGCGAAAAGGGTTTTTGTAAGACACATTAATTCTTAAAAGCTGATATCAGTTACAACTGATTTTACATTCTTTGTAATTAAGGGCTTTAGCAGTCGCATATATGCCATTAATTTTGACTGAAATGGATCTACGCGGCCAAGAAAAATAAAAACGGGCGGAAAACGTGCCTTCTGGTTTTTGCCCTTTCTTGAACTTAATCAAAAAAGTTGAAATGCCGACAAAGGCAATTGACAACTTTGGACGCAAAGCAAACAAAACAGTGAATATTGTCGGCACTAGAGAAATGACATGGATAATCCTTTTATTGTCAGTTATTCAGTTGAACAAGGCACAAGGGCATGAGAAATGGCATTGGTTTATACCCAAAAATAGGTCCTAGGAACTGCTGGAATTAAAAGCATCCATGGTTAAGTTAAAACCATGTGGTTGGCATGCATTCTTCTAAAAAATGTAAATATTTGTTAGTTGGATAAATGGCAACTCAAAATATCTTATGCAAAATGCTGCAATTTAAAAAGTAATCCAATCTCAAACAATACAATCGAAGAAGACAGTTGTTTTTCGAGCTGTAGAGTTCGGAACGATAATTTCTTTAGCGTTTAAGTTCTCTATAGACATTTGGAGCTTTTAGTTTCTTTTAACATCTTATAATGAGAAGTATGTACTTAAAAAGTAAGATTTCAGTTAGTTTTCAAAAGAAAGAAAATTAACATTCTAATGTAATCCAATGTCATCAAAATCATTACTGCATATGTAATTATATAAAGTACACCAAGTTTTCAGGTTTCCTTATTGCAATCACACTTGCAGAAGTGTAATAAACGAAAATAACCACATGTGAAAAAAAATTTCAAAGGATGTTTGAGTAAACTAATTCGTTTGGATGAAAATGTTTTAGTCTCAATAAAAGTGATAAATGACATACGCGCAATCTCTTAATAAGACCCTGCCATTGAAATTAAAACGTAAATATTCAATAGTGTTGAAGTGTAGCTTCAAATTTCCGAAATAGAGATTTTTAAATCAGTATCTAGTGGTAGTTAATTTCGTCTCAGATTTTGCTTGTATATAAAATCTAGTTTCTCACTCCTGATTTCAAAATCACGCACAGTTACACACATAAACGCGCAAACACGCACAGAAACACTCACCAAATAAGGCAGCCAGCTGATGTAGTAAAGCAGCACCACGATTGCCATCATGAATGACATCTGCTTTACTTGCCGGGTTCCCGCAGTTTCCCGTTCTTGCTGATTTTTCCCGCCAGTTTGCTTGGAGGCCGCCATGGTCGACTGGCGCTTGACGAATTTCCCGCTCGTTACTTTGATTGCAATAAAACAGATCAAAACAAGGATAAGCTGTAGAATTCCAACGCTTTCGATGATATAACCGTACACCAGTCCAAAATCAAACAGCTGATAAAAGCAGTAGCCAGATCTGTAACCCGGGTGTCCGACCCCAATAAACGGCAAAATCGCCATGAGGATTGAAAACAACCAAATAGCAATGACTGCTTTTCTCGCCCTCCCAATTGTCACAATGATATGGTGTTGTAGCGGTCGCGTCAACAGAATAGCTCTATCGGCTGATATCAGAGTTATCGTGCACACTGAGGCAATACGAAATGTATACGTTAGTATATCAAACACAGCACATGACGCTCGTGTCCACAGATCCGGGCCAACGAAGTTGTTCAAAATGTTAAGCATCTGCAGTGGAATGGCGGCGTTTATAGCGTCCGCCATCGACAGTGAAAATAACAGCAAGTCTGCTATGTTCCATGGTTTGTACAGGCCTAGTGTTGTGAGAATGAGAAAATGTCCGCCAACTAAGAAAGCAATCACGACCTCCACGATTAGTCCCAATACGGGATTGACTTGGAACAAAACGAGGCTTGCTGCTGTAGTTGCATTCAACGAAACATTTGGTGGCAAAGTGAACACCGATGACGTTGGTGAGGACAACATCGCTTCGAAGAAATAAAGCACTGTACCGAGAAGTACAATTGTGACCGCTTGAACACAACAAGCGTCAATGAAATGAAAACAACCCGTGGGGGGCTTCGCGCACGTACTGAAGACAGATATTAAACCAAAATGCAAAACAGCCTTCAAGTTGTCCTGTTTTGGAATGCGTCTGAAGATTGGATGTGTAGTGTCACTCAGTGTTATCGAGTAAATGAAAAATCTGTTCGCGATAAATGCCTATATTTCTCCTGTGTTTGCTTTACTTGACACCAAATATGTTTACTTTGGCAAAATTGTCTCGAGAGAAATCATTAATAAAGCCGGCAAAAGATCCAATTTGAAAAAGGTTAATTAATTTGAGAAGTTAATTGAATGTGGGTTTATTCGAATACAATACCTATTTTCCAGACCCGGGCCTGACTTGAAAAATTGGTCGAGAAATGTCATATATTGGCAAAGAAAAGCAGTAATTGCTAGCCTGAGTTAACATGCGAACAGAGTTCCCTTAGATTTTCGTAAGCTCATGGGAGACAAAAAAAAAGGAGATTTAAAAGAACCGAGAGCGATGGGAATTTTTTCTCTGTTTTCTTTCAATACACCCAAGCGCATCAGCCAGGAAACGAGTTTATTGTTGTTTTAATTCAGTTATTATGTGTTTATGTTTACTATCACCCCGCGCACTGATAGTTTTCTCTTGTTGCTGCGTACAGTACCAGTTCGTGGTTTGATCCCGTACCTCAAGAGAGTGACGGCTCTTTTCGGCAAGCGAGTTGCACCGTTTGAGTTTTGAATTTCCCCCGTTGTCGGTTATTGAATTCTAAACGCCAGAGAACCGAAAAGTCCCTCGTTATCCGGAAACCGGAAAAACCTTCCGTGACACCTGGAGACCCATTTGGCGAATTAAAACCTTCAGCTTGCAGTCCTCGTTCTTTCGCTCTGGCAAATTCCTGCTTATCTGCTGATCTAGCTTAGTTCGCAGTTTCTTCCACCATTTTGAAATTCGTGCAAACCGGCCGATGTATTATTACACGTACTGAATGAATTACTTCAGTATCAAATCATTTACTGTTTTCACTTTCGTAATCAAGGAAGTTGAGATACTGAAAATTAACGCCACTCCGGCTGACACCCCTGAAATATGATCAGAAAAATGTTGCACCGGCCGAGGAAAATCAAGGTGCCGCGGTTTTTTTCTGAAATTCAAAATCGGATTTGTCAGTAATCATACAGATTTCATTCACGTGTACGGCTCTTTGCCAGTGGTTTCCTCTTGTAAATTGGGAGGAGCGTGATCGTGAAAAGCCTGGGAAGGGTGAGGTATTTAATTCATGGAAGAAGAAGAAGAAGAAGAAGAAGAAGAAGAAGAAGAAGAAGAAGAAGAAGAAGAAGAAGAAGAAGAAGAAGAAGAAGAAGAAGAAACTTCAAGAAGAACGGAACAGAAAGGAAGAAAGGAAGAAAGAAAGAACGAAAGAAATCCCTACCGAAATAGCCGGTATTATGACGCAAAATGGAGGTAGAAAATTTGGGATTGGAACCGTAGAAAGTGTTACCAAGAGATAATTATTGCGTGTTAGTACAGAATTGATTGCGAATAACATCCTATTTTAATTAATAAGATATGGCAAGGGGGACACGACTCAGTCCGTTACTTCCTCGTCATTGTCAAAGACCCTACAAGCCCTGAGATTGTATCCCAGTGGAATCTGCGCTCTGTACAACTCTGGTTCCCAGGGTCTTTTATCTCTCCTCACCCCAGAGGAAGTTGGGGCAAGGTATTTTGCTGTGACCGGGTAACGACGCGACTGGGAACGAATTATTCTCAAGATGGCGGACGACCAGAACCGGTGATGTACATGTATCTGAAAAAATTGGACTAAAAGTGACATTATTGGATCATGGACAGTGTAGAGGAAGAGGCAGTCCGCTGCATGCAGCACTGCACTTCACAGTGGAATATTTTCTTCACAAATTTTCCCGAGATCTGTCCAATTTGTGGCAAATCTCTGAAGCGCTGTTCGTTGATAATTCCACCGTTTCGTGTGCCTTACCCATTTGTTTCTCAAAGAAATGTTTCTTGGGTGTTTCTGGTGAAGCCGACGAGGGGATCATTCTTGAGGTAGGGACAGAAACTAAACCTCGAGGATCTTACCTGTAATTGCACCTTGTTCTTATCCATCAAGGTCTTTCTTTATCCATTCATTCCAAACGTTCATCATCATCATCATCATCATCATCATCATCATCTTGATTAAGCTGCGGCTACACGAGCAATTTTTTGCTCATGCAGGTGATGCAATTTTTTCAAATTTTGTCGCGTCGCCAGCGCGAGATGAAAATCGCACGTGTAGCCACCCTCGAATTGGCAACGCGACAGGTGAAAAATCGCAAGGAAAAAGTTGCCAGAATTGAAATTTTTGCGACAAAATCGTAGGGATAGTCGCCTGTGTAGCCATGTAGCCAACGAAATTTCCATCAGAAGTTAATGGGAAAATCCCCGTTCCTTTTTCCTTGTGATAACATAACAATAAGATTAGTATTTTAGGATGCGTCACATTGTGTTATGTTCTGTACAACTTGCTGCTAGCGCCGCAAGACAAGGTGCACAAAATATTACACAGAGTAATGGCTCAGTCTTTGGAAATATAAAAACACTACAAAAGTAAGCCTGTCACATTTACCTTCAAACTCGTGCATTACAAAGATTTTTAAAGCAACTCTGCAATTACATGCAAAAATGGGAAAGAATATATGCCTACTATGTCCAAATGTGTGAATAAGGCAGGGGAGAAAGGAAATATACAAGTTAAAACAGTTTATGCCTGAGACTATTTATGGAGAAAGTACAAAATATATAACAATGCATGATTTGTTTTAAATGAATCAAACCTCTCTTTTGATAGGAATACGCCGTGTATTCATTGAAAATAAAAGGGGAAAAAGAAACTTGATGGACAGGTTTTGCACTCTCGTAGTAAAATGCTGTAAAATGGGTGGAGAAATGTCCATCCCGGGTGGATCACTGGTGACAAAATCAATACCCCACCATGGAGACTAACAAAATGACTATTATTGCTGGTGTGGGGGGAGGGGGGGGGATGGGATGGGATGGTCATGCTTGGAATTGATTGTACCACAATGCATTGTTTCAGAAAATTGAATCCATACACTACATACCATCTATACTCCCATAGAAGGTTTTTTTGGTTTGAATCCCCACCCCCCTGAAAATTCCTATTTAGCTTCATACTCTCCTTTAAAAACTTTGGCTTTTGAGAGCCCCTTCCTCTTCACAATTCCAAGAGCTTCTGTAGGGGGGAGGTTGAGGGGGTGGGGTGGGTATATTCTGGAAACACATAATGGGATTATCAGTGGGTGCCCCCCCTTCCCCCCCCCCCCCCCCCGGAAACCAATGAGCTTGAAAGAGAATTTACACACCCAGATTCAGAGAAATTTAGTTAAGAGTACTTTCACCTTTTTAGGCAAAGCTTACATGGGAAGAGACATGCAGAAATAACATTAAGTTAACCAACCCAGTCAAAAACAAAGAAGCCTTTCTCTCAATTTAAAATGTATGTTGAAGCAAGGGCTAATTGAAACAATGACAGCTGAACAACGACAACTTTGCTACCCTTTTTTCGAACAAATATTTACAAACATAATGAAAAAGATAACGAGTACAGGTAAAAGTTAGTCACAATAACTAAAGAGCTTATTCAAATAAATATAGATGAGTAACAAAATTGAACATTAATTTTAGACTTGAAAGGTTGTTTGCAATAAAGCATTAAAATTAGAAAAGGTTTTAAGAAAAAAAATTAAAAAATGTTATATGGGAAGAACCTTTAGATTTTTAGACTACAGTATGGTGGCCTCTATTAAAAACAAATAGTGATATAAAGAAGAGAGCTTATGGTTAAACAACTGTCACTCCTTGGGAATGCTAAAGGTTGACATATTTTTGAAGGTACAGTTTTCATAAAGAGATACCAACAACAGACAGATTTGATTTGAGAATTAAGAGACCCCACATAAGAATTGAATTCATAATAAAAAGATTTTGAGCCCCACCAACAAATTAAAGCACGGCTGCATTCAAAACTACTGAAAAGTATCCGGGACGTTAATTTTATATGCTAGTTCCCCTACCCCTCTACCCCTTCGCCTGACAAAGCTCATAATTCTAAAGGTTCTAAATCTTAACTGACTATCACTACTTTGTAGAGACTATGAAAGTGGTGATGATCTTCATGTTGGAATTGCTGCATCTAATGGAATTGTTTATGATTTTGATGAACTTGGTCTTCATGCTGACAGAACTAATTGGGAGCAGTGTATAGCTGTGAGCATAAAAGATATTCATTTGTCGGGTGCAGATATTTGGGATTTTAAGCTTCAACAGATGCATTCAAGTGGCTTATGGACTTCAAAAGAGTAAGTGGAATAACAAAACTAAATATATAATTTCATTATTCCCACAAACATGGTTTAATTTATTCTTGCAAATTGAAATTCATTGATGGGCCTTGGAACGTTTTTGCTCCGGAATAATTATGAGAAATTGATCTGATTCAAAGATTTCATACAGCCAATTAAAAAGGCAATGCCAATGCCAATGCCAACATTATTCTGGTGTAAGACAAAATTATGTTAAAATTTATAGAAAAATGACAAATATTTTCTGGATCAGGAAAATGTTAAAACTTGCACACTTTATTTTTGGTTCTAGTAGATATACTATAGATTGCAGAGGGGTTAAAATTTTAGAGGACACCAAACATTAATAACAAGTTTAGAATATACCCCAAGTACTACGACAAGTAAATAATGAAAGATTAGGGAGTGCATTCCATGATCTCGATCCCAGGCTCTCTCTCCTTTGCCAAGCTGGTGATGATGTCATCCGCCCCAGCAAAATCTGCGGGGGATGCCAGATACGCGTCCCAAGATCCATTCATTTCGTTGGTTGACTGTCCCATACAATCTCAACTCCAATCTGTATAAGGAATTCGTTCTTTCTACGTCAAACTCGTGCAATAATGAACCGTCCTTTATTTAGTAGAAGTTGATGGTTTTCCCTTGTTTTCTTCTTTTATAGGTACCATGAAACCAACAACAACTGCTACGACTTTGCATTTAGATTTTTAAATGAGCTTTTGCCCACAAATTCAAAGCCTTTACACAAGTCAGACTTTTGTAAGGATTTTATTGTGCCAAAGACAACAAAGGCAGCCCATTACATTGACTTATACAGACGAGTGCAACAAGGTGGTGGAGTTTCTGTGGAAAGAAGTAGAAGATGATTTCAGATCCTACTTCTGCCTTTAGAGAGTTGTCAACCTAGAGTATTGCATAACATCAAATTATGGCTTATCTATATCTAGACATGTGCAGTCAAATCCTAGCAGTAGGCAGCAGTTTTTTTCACAGAAGCCTAGTTTAATGGCCTAGTTCCCTTTAGTCTCCAGTAGCTCAGTGGTAGAGCATAAACTAGTAATCAGAAAGTCAACTCTTGTTGGCAGAACTCAGATATTCTTTTTCTGAATATGGTTGGGTCACTGACTGAAAAATACCTCTAGCATTATTTTATTCACCAGGGCAGTGAGTCGCTCGAAGCATGGTTAGCACTAACCATTGGTTAAGAGGTATTAAAACCTATAGGTTGTTGTGGTATTTAACCCGGGTTAGCGCTAACCATGCTTCGAGCAACTGGGCCCAGGTTTAAAACATTTAAATCCTAGCAGTATCCAGTAAGTTTGCTACATGAACCTAGCAGTCAATACCAAATACTTGATATCATCGATGCTAAGGTTCCCTTGAAAAATGTGGATACTTGTGAGAAATATCGGCTGTTTTGATCCCTTTCGATGCTGTGCACGTGACTGCTCACTTGAATATTTGAGAGCTGTTTTAGTGCCGAAAATCAATATTTTTCCGTTTATGTATGTGCTCAGTTGCACTTAGCTCAAAGGGGGTATCACAGAATTAAAGTTCTCAAACTCATTAATAATTCATGAAGAGAAAACAAGGGAAATCACTATCGTGAAGGAGGTTTGGAAATGTGATCTTAATTATCATAAAATTTTGTGAACTTTTGCTTCGAGTTTCTCCAAGAATTATCAATAGTTTGAGAAGCTATATCGAACACTCGAAAGAGTGTTTCCTCCTATTTCCAAACACCTCGAAGTTGGTTAAAAAAAACTCGGCACTACTTCTCGGTGTTTGGAAATCGGAGGAAACATTCTTCCTTGTGTTTGATCTTTTACTTGAAACACTTTTGCTAGGGCTGTGTGTTTTCGCTTAATGTTTGTGGACCATTAAGAGTGTTTTAGAGTGTAGACGATAACATCATATCATATCACAGGAAAGTCTTGGATGATAACGTCATAATATCGGTATCGATGTCAAAAAAAAGCCAAATTTCGTTAAATATCGTACTCGTATGGGATCGATTTGAAAATGTTGGTTTTGGCCCACGATACCTTGTTCCTAGATCTTCTGTCTTCCCCCCTGAGGAAAAACCCTGGGAATATTAAGGTTGGACTCAGCTGGGAGATTGATAAACCTCAAAGCACACCAGTCCCACAGTAGTTAGTAAAGGAAAGAAATTAATGAAATTTAAATCATTAACGTATAACGTTCGCGCCTGAAAACATGAGCATAACCTTTTGGCAACAGCATAGACACCCCTCAAATATGCACAGGCAAGAAACAGCTCAGCACACGACTACAGGGTTGTCACTTCAGTCAACTACGATGTAAATACAAACGAAAGGAAACAATGTAATCTTGAAAACAATGTGAATTTTTTCTCAACTTTATATTGTGGGTACAGGGTAAAATGTTTTGCAGTTTGCATCACGCTATCGCAGCCGTTCTGTGTCTCGTCACGCAACGCTCCTCCTTTGTGGGGAGACTAGCATCACGCGCGCACGTGGCTTTGAGGGCATTTTGGCCGTGAAAGAGTGGACCCCATCATAGCGATTTTAGCTTTTACTGAGTTTTACTTTGGGTTTGGTTTGGAATGAAAGTTCAAACTCAAAGATCTAGATTTTTCATTGGTGATCTAAGGTAATGCACAATTCCGTTTCGAATACGTAAATGTCTTTCGATAAACCTCGCTCTCCCTTGACAGAATATGGCTTTATGACATCGCCCTTAATTACCTGCTCGCGCAATGCGGAGATTTGAAATTTCTGTCATCATCTGTCGTGTTCAAAATGTCGTGCTACAGCAAACGAATGTCGTTCAGTCACAGCAAACGGTTGTTGCGGCAACAAGTTAACGAGATGGTGGTAAAAAATTTCATCGTGAAAGGAATTTTGTTTTCTTTGGTCGTTGCCTTTGTGATCTCTGGCGTGCTAAGCGATGAAGCAGATGAAGGTAAGCTGTGGTCATGTTTGAGTACAATATGGAAAACAATGCGTACATTTTAGAAATTTACACAAGGCTTTGTGTTACTTCCAGATACTCTACAGACGCAAATTGACATCAAACGTTTTGATATTTTCCGGAAATTGCAGTCAAAAGACTACCTCTGATCTGAAAATGTCTGAATCAACTTATCGTTTATAAAAAGCTGTATTCATAGTAGGCATCTTACTTCAGTTTTCGGACTTTTAACATATGAAAACGATCCATTAGCTTTTTCATATTCAGCTTTTATTCTAGTGATTCAACCTGCAGGAAGCTTCAGCTAGATTGCATTTTCAGGTGAAAATATAATTTTGATTCCGGATAAAACATAACAGGCCGTACACAGCGGGGGGCAGAGGGGGCAGCTGCCCCCGCCAGGAAAACAAATCACAAGAAAATCGACTAATTGACTGAAAAAAATTTCCTTCAATGTGAATACCAAGTAATTATTTTGGAAAATCTTTCGAGGCAAAAGCCAGTACGAGTTTTCTTATGAAAATAATGATTTTGTTAATTTAGGCTACCTATGGTTTAGAATTTGGTGTGTAAATAAAGACTGACAAGCCTACGCCACTCACTGGCGCGTGTTTTAGCCTTTTTAAAACTAGCTTATACGAGTATTATTTTTCAGCGCTAAATTGGTGTTTAAAGCCTGCGCTGCTCCCAAGTATTTGTAGCGGGTTTGGATTTAACAATCGTATATTCAACATCACACTAGTCATTTGTGCCTTATGATTTTTGATTTTCCTCTTTTGAATTCTCTTGAATTTGAATATGACCTCTTATTCTGTGTGTTCAATGACGGTGTTTTTATGCCACATAGGGCATTTCAGCCGGGTTTGGCTTGGCTCATTTAAGTGCTTGATAGTTTTAACTGAATGCCTTTCTTGTTGAGATTTGTGTTGTTAGGACAGAAATTAATCATTGCTTGTATCGTGCCATGAGCTTCATTCTGTATTTGTTGTAATGCCGGTCCCGGCTATTAGTTTTTGTCACAAGGAGTTGTGTTTCTTGGCACAGCTATTTGGTTTTTTGGTTCTCAAGTAATCATTGTAGCGTGTCAGAGTAATACTGAAAAGGCTTGAATTGTACTTAAATCGCGCCTGTGTTTGTGCAAATGCTTCGCTCCACTGTTACAGTCAGTGCGTTTGAATTGTGGAAGCTCGGTGATTTTCCTTCTTTGTTCGGGGCAGCAGTGCATCGACTATATGTTAAATTTACCATTAAATGAGAGACAAGGTTTGGTTCAAGCTAAAAAAGGGGTTAACTCCATAAAAAGTCATGACAATTTAAGACAAAAAGCGTCAGTGTGTTTTTTTTCCTCTAAAGGTCGTAGAGGCAACTTTCTGTGTAGGAGTGGAAACAAAGGGTCCTACTAGAAACCCTGTCTGCATACAGTAGACCCCAGTGAGGGGTTTGCAGAGTTTGCCCCCACAGACAAAAAACTGATGCTAGGTACGGCCCTGCATAAGGAACAATACTCTAGTTCATTGTTTAGCTATCGTTATTTTGTTCACCACGTTTAAAACATTCAAGTCCTAGCAGTATAAGTAAGTTTTGCCGCACGAACATAGATATCAATGCTTATCAATGCTAAATACTTGGTACCATCGAATTACTGACGTTTCCTTGAAAAATATGGATACTTGCAAGAAATATCAACTGTTTTGATCCCTTTCGATGCTGTCAACGTGACTGCTCACTTGAATATTTGAAGGCTCTTTTAGTGCCGAAAATCAATATTTTTCCGTTTATGTATGTGCTGTTGCACTGAGCTCAAAGGAACTATCACAGAATTAAAGTTGAAACACTGTTGCTAGGGCTGTGAGTTTTTGCTTAATTTTTTATGGACCATTATGAGTGTTTTAGAGTGTAGACGATAACATCATATCATATCACAGGAAAGTCTTGAATGATAACGTCATAATATCGGTATCGATGTCGAAAAAATGCCAATTAATTTTCGTTAAATATCGTACTCATATGGGATCGATTTGAAAAAGTTGGTATTGGCCCACGATACCTTGTTCCTAGATCTTCTCTCTTCCCCCCTGAGGAAAAACCCTGGGAATATAAAGGTTGGACTCAGCTCAGAGATTGATAAACTTCAAAGCACACCAGTCCCACAGTAGTTAGTAAAGGAAAGAAATTAATGAAATTTAAATTTTTAACGTATAACGTTCGCGCCTGAAAACATGAGCATAACCTTTGGCAACAGCATAGACACCCCTCAAATATGCACAGGCAAGAAACAGCTCAGCACAGGACTACAGAGTTGTCACTTGAGTCAACTACGATGTAAATACAAACGAAAGGAAACAATGTAATCTTGAAAACAATGTTAATTTTTTCTCAACTTTATATTGTGGGTACAGGGTAAAATGTTTTGCAGTTTGCATCACGCTATCGCAGCCGTTCTGTGTCTCGTCACGCAACGCTCCTCCTTTGTGGGGCCGGGGAGACAAGCATCACGCGCGCGCGTGGCTTTGAGGGCATTTTGGCCGTGAAAGAGTGGACCCCATCATAGCGATTTTAGCTTTTACTGACTTTGGTTTGGAATGAAAGTTTAAACTCAAAGATCTAGATTTTTCATTGGTGATCTAAGGTAATGCACAATTCCGTTTCGAATACGTAAATGTCTTTCGATAAACCTCGCTCTCCCTTGACGGAATATGGCTTTATGACGTCGCCTTTTTACCTGCTCGCGCAATGCGGAGATTTGAAATTTCTGTCATCATCTGTCGTGTTCAAAATGTCGTGCTACAGCAAACAAATGTCGTTAAGTCACAGCTAACGGTTGTTGCGGCAACAAGTTAACGAGATGGCGGTAAAAAATTTCATCGGGAAAGGAATTTTGTTTTCTTTGGTCGTTGCCTTTGTGATCTCTGGCGTGCTAAGCGATGAAGGTAAGCTGTGGTCATGTTTGATATGGAAAAAAATGCGTACATTTTAGAAATTTACACAAGGCTTTGTGTTACTTCCAGATACTCTAGAGACGCAAATTGACATCAAACGTTTTGATATTTTCCGGAAATTGCAGTCGTAAGATTTCTAAAGTTCATTTACCAAATGTGTTCTCGAAACTACCTCTGATCTGAAAATGTATGAATCAACTTATCGTTTACAATTTAAAGCTGTCTTCATAGTACTTCAATTTTCGGACTTTGAACATATGAAAACGATCCATTAGCTTTTTCATATTCAGCTTTTATTCTAGTGATTCTGCCTGCAGGAAGCTTCAGCTAGATTGCATTTTCAGATGAAAAATATAATCTTGATTCTGGACAAAACATAAGGAACAATACTCCAGTTTATTATTTAGTGTTTTAGTATATTCCTAGAATCAACTACAGGTATGCGAGGTGGTTCTCACTAAATTAATATTTTCACTATTGTTTCACTCTTATTGCTATATTTTTTGTTAAAAAATGACTAAATTAAATTGTTACTAAATATGTTAAAATAAATAGTAATTCTTCTTGATCTGTTATTTACTTATTTTAGCCCCTCCAGAAACTTGCTCGGGCATTACTGAAGCTATTGCAAAGGTAGCCTGTGATGAAAATTCTTTTTGCTATAACCCATACCCTGATGCTGTCGCATGCGCATGTAATCCTGGTTATAGTGGAGATGGCTGGAGGCTTGGAACTGGCTGCCATCAAGGTATCTTTTATATGTAAAGCTTCAACAAAAACATCTGAATGTGGTAAACCAATGCGTTAGAGTGGTTATTATTTTTGTGTTTCTGTCTCTTTCTTAAGTAAATGAGTAAATTCCATTTGCTTTAGTTTTGCTTTATGATAGGTTGACAAACCTTGTGCCACTTTCTCAACCAACGAGAACGAACTAAGCAAAATCATTCATGACTTACGGGGTGTTTACATGTGAAAACTCACACAGCTGCAAGTTTCAACATTGTGATTTGTATTGTATTTACTATGAAGGGGTGAGATTTTATTCTGCCTTTACATGAACGGACACTTCACATCAGTTGATGTGATTGTGACGCCATTTTGGATTGGATGTCGAAGACTACGCATGCGCTACCCATTCCAGACTCCCGGGAGGGTGATTTTATGCCAGAGCGAACAGTCATACCCTGTTTACATGACATTGGTATGAGTTTTCGTACCGGAATAAAAATTTTGCTCTGGTACAGTTATCTGGGTGAACTCGCACCCGTTTGACTCACTCTTGTATGAAATTTTGTGCTCGCATCATGTAAACGAATACAGAACCACAAGATGGAACTGGAGTGAACTTGTACCAGAATGAAAGTAGCGCTGGTATCATATAAGCACCCCCTAACTCGCACACCTTTTCTTGCACTTGACGCTGGTTGCACCCTAAATGCATGCATTTCTTTTGAATTCTGATTGGTTTTTGTGTTGTATACGTCTGTGGTGATTGTTTTGGTTTTGTTCTTGCGACACTTATGCAATTAAAGACCGTTCTGCAAAATATAACCACAGTGTCATATGACATGGGAGTTACGCCAGTGGTTCTGTGCAGCAGCTGTCATCTTGGATCTTGATTTCTCCAGAACCTCAGAGAAACTGTTTAAATTGACCCAAACATATTCAAAACCCATATAGTAATACTAAAATACAAAAGGTAGAAATTATTGAAATTATCCAAGTTCGAAAAACAAAATCTTTTTGCCATGGAAACGTCAAGTCATGTGAACAGCTAAATGTCCTACCAAATTGCTGTGAGATAAACTTCAGGAAAAGTCACACATCCATACAGTTTGGAGGTGTTTGCTTTGTTATGAATGTTCACTATGAGCGCGCGCCCTCTGTGCCTTCTGCCCCCTTTCCCCACCTATTGTATGTGTACTTCATGTAAGAGTTTCTACAACTTCTGTAGTAATTGCTACGCATGCATGCTAGCTGTGATTAGCTCGTCGCTATTTGCAAGCCAGCCTTAAGTTATAACTTAAGGTTCTGTTGTGAATAAATAAAACTTGAAAACTTGTGATCAATGGCTCATTCACTATTCACTGAGTCTCGCTTTTTTTACTCATGGTATTTTTTCGCAATTGTTTTTAGATGACGATGAGGAAGCTGGCTTACGGCAAAAAAGTAAGACAAGTGTTGATCGTGAACTATATATTAGCTTTGTCTAAATAAGTCACTTAATTTACCTGTGAATTTAAACCAACCACGGGAGCCAAAAGTACATCTTTTGAATTAATACAACCAACATCGCTTCTTTTTTTTAATTGTTGGCTAGTTTTATCAATGATTAGTATTGTTAATAACATTAAATGAAGAGTTTAATTCAGGGCACATGTTTTAAATATGGATCCAATGTGGACAAGAGCCGTCTCCTAAAGCAGGCTCTCGGAGAAGCTACAGCTGTATGTGGGGAAAGCAGAACTTAGCAAGTGCTCTTGGTATCCCAGAAGAAAATTTAGGGTGACCATGCATTTTTCAGAGATAATAAAGTTTCAATATGGAAAAGAAATACGCCATACATTGCTGTACATTTTACTGCTTTTTGAATTATTGTTGCTTAAATAATTATCTTTGAAAAATGTATGGTTACCCCCAATTTTCTTTTTGGATTTCAATAGCCCTTGCTAAGGTCTACCTTTCCCGCATAGTCATAAACCGCGCAAAAATACTTTAGTATTAGTTGGCGCCAATGCTCATTCTGTGTTTTTTTTTTTAGGGGCTTATATTCCAGGATCTTGGGTTCACACTGGACATTATCGTCCACCGCGTAAGTACTGTATAAAGTCAACTCTCTTTATTGCGGACACCCTTGGGACCGCGAGTTAGTGCCCTTAAAATCGAGAGGCCGTAATACAATCAACTCTAGTCTTGCGGACACCTCGCTGTTACGGACATCCCGATAATACGGACAGCAGCTCAATCCGCGGCAAAAATAAATTACAGACGTTTGACTGAAATAAATTCCTGCTATTACGGATTCTCGCTATTAAAGATACTGAGGCCCAGTTCAGACGCCGAACTTTTCATGAGCCGAACTTAATTCAAATTAAGGTCGTCCCAAATCACGAAAATCCCGCCAGTTTGATTCAGACGCCGAACTTAATTAGCCGAACTTAATTTACTTGAAGCAAAACCAATGGAAATGTCAGCGTTTTTTTATTTTATTTTTTATTTTTTTATTTGAAATACGTTATAATAATTTATGCATTAGGTTCGGCTCATGAAAAGTTCTGCGTCTGAATCAAAGCCGCTCCAAAGCCGAAATTCCCGGCTGAGCCGTTCCAAATTGAAACAGCCGTTCTCAACTGATTCAGACGCCGAACTTTTCATGTACTTAATTCGAGGTATTAGGTTCGGCTCATGAAAAGTTCGGCGTCTGAACCGGGCCTAACTCGCGGTCCCGAAGGTGTCCACAATAAAGGGAGTTGACTGTAGCGGGAATTGAGTCCAGTCAAACCTCTGTAATTTATTTTGCTGGGGATTACGCAAGATGACAACGTTTCGACCAGTTCCTGTGAACTGCATAACGCTTTCGATTCTAGTACCTGTAGAAGATTTTTCCAATATATAGAGAAAGAGCGCACGTGGGTGAACCAATGTCAATTTGGCGGGAAAACGAGATAGCCGTCGTCATTTTACTACGAATTTTTGTGAGAACGGCGTAGTGACGAAAACAAGTCCTCCGGCAAAACAGTAGGTGATCTCGTATTTTTAGAATCACCAAAGGCTTATAACTATCATAATTCAAAACTGCGTCAAGTTTGTCGCTCACAAGGAGTAAAATGAAGCTTGCTGGGATATATATATATATAAGCAATAGCCTCCATTTGGCGCGAAAATATGCTCAGATATTTGTCCGCGGATCTGTTCCCAGAAACGGAGCGGAGCGGAGCTTCGAGGAGCAGAGAATGTCCAAGGACAAATATCTGAGCATATTTTTAAAGCCAAATGGAGGCTATTGTGGTCATTTTCCTTCAAATAGTTTTTGCAACACGTAGCAACGAGCTTGGGTGCTTGAACATTTCGTTTAAGAACAGTTTACCGTCAAAAACGTTTAGAGCGTATGTTGTTTTCTGATACTGCTTTGTTTATCTCTCCTTCTGTCACAAAAGCAAACCCTTCCCCCATCTTGACATTAATTTTAATTGTAAACTTGACGCGCCTTCAAGTTTTTGAAATTGGGGAATATCACTTGGGGAATATCATCGGATATTCCCCAGTTTTAGCTGGGGTATATTCGGTCACGTGAGGCGTTTAGACCAATCGCGCGCGAGCGAAAATGTTTGATGGATTATAACTCTTCTTAGTACTTCGCTAAAACCTTGAAGGTCTCTTATATCGTGTTGCCAACACTGACGTCGACGAAATTTGTACAGTCAGTATACGCACTAACACATCACAGGAAAGCACTCGGCTTTCCTTAATGTCTACTGTGTGAAAGGGGACATCTGTACCCCTCCAATCAAAAAATTTCTCGATCTGTTCCTTGCATATATTATTTTAATAACTAAAACCTTTGTTTCAGCCAAATAATCATGTTCAAGAGGAAGTGTTTTTTTTCCATTCTAGCTCCGGAGCCATGCAAAGGACTGTTTGCCGGGTTTGGAGGCCTATTCTGCGCATCAACCGCCAATTGTTTGCAAACATATCGCCCTTACGCTTTCAGATGCGTGTGTCCTCCTGGTAAAACTGGCGTGCCATACCGCAGTTGGCTTGCGGAAGTACGCTCTGGATGCTTTTAAGGTATTTACAGACAAAATAAAGGGCGCAGTTTTGTGAACAGTAGCTGTATTCATTCCGGTCCAGGAATAACATGTACAGAAAACATAGAATATTAGTTCCCAGAAGAACGCAGCTCCGCTTAAGGACGGTGCCTACTAATACCGAAGTATTTTTGTGCGGTTTATGACTATGCGGCAAAAGCAGATCTTAGCAAGGTCTATTGGAATCCAAAAAGAAAATTGGGGGTAACCACGCATTTTTCAGAGATAATTAAACATGAATATCTCTAAAAAACGCGAAAATATAAAGCAATGTATGGGATTTTTTTCCTAAATTGAAGCTTAATTATCTCTGAAAAATGCATGGT
This sequence comes from Pavona decussata, assembly GCF_977016875.1. NCBI lineage: Eukaryota > Metazoa > Cnidaria > Anthozoa > Scleractinia > Agariciidae > Pavona > Pavona decussata. The sequence continues at coordinate 1,823,694 of NW_028145431.1, read as the reverse complement.
TACCCCCAATTTTTTTTTGAGATACCAAAAGCATTTGGTAAGTTCTGCTTTCTCCGCACAGTTTTAAACCGTGCAAAAATATCCCTGTATTAGTAGGCACCACCCATAGGAAACCCGAGTATCTCGCGATGCGCAGAACGTATGCGCAGTAACAATAGTAGGCACTGTCCTTAAGCCCATTAACCTGCAAACCTTTTCTAAAGAACCCAGTCCACCGGACAGAAAAAGATGGTGGCTGTACATTTTATCACAATACCTTGCGAACCTAACACAGCCAATAGGAACAAAGAAAGCCATGTTTGTTTTTGCGAAGTTAGGCTTCCATGTACTACAACATTGTGTATGCAAGGTGTGAAGCTTTTATAACTTTTCTCCGCGTTTTTTGATTGTTTTGGGGGTTTTCGAAAGCTAAGAATTATGAATAAATGTACGAGTCGCCATCGTTTTAGATATGGTAGTTTACTCTTATTCTGAGTAAAATGTATATTTCTTTTAATCTGCTGTCCAAGGGCCTTAATGAATGACGGAATACTGACCATTCCGTTCATTTCGGAATAAGTCCCACAAGGACATGAATACCTCCTATCTATTCCGTGTATTTCTATTGCAAAAAAAGTCCCCAAAGAATGGGTGAAAGATGGAAAACTAGTGCTTTCATTAAACTATTCAAAAATATGAAATTCCTAAACCCTACTGTCAGTGGTTAAGTTTTTCTGGCAACTCTTATTTTTACATATGATCCCGAGGAAATAGCCCATGGGGAATTTTTCGGAAAAAATGGCGTCTTTCGGCTTTAGCAAGCGCCACTGATCTCGACTTGCGCAGTTGACGTGTGAACAAATCATTAAGCACGGTGCGCCACAGATAACCAATGCACAAGTTTGTATGGAGCTCGAATTCGATCGATTAGCAATTTTGCCTTAAATTGAAAACTTGTAATAAGTACAACGAAATCTCAAAAAGCAAACCATGGTGTGTTTTCTTGTACCCTTATTGCTTCTTTGAGCTCTAAAAGCCCTTCAATTTCAGTTGAGCAGTTTTTCCCCGCAGCCTTTGGTAAAAATTAGAAAAATTTAGAATTGCGTTTACGACAAACTGCGCGTTTTTCAGTACGTAGTTGAAATTAGTGCAAAACAATTCTGGCAAAACTGCTCAATTTTACTGAGAAACTGAAAACAGCGAGCAACAAATGAAGGATAAACATGGACACGTGGTCATTTCCTCCGTTTGTCGTTTGCCGTAAACGCAATTTTAAATCTTTCTGTTGTCTTATGTTCTGGGACATTATACTCAGCGGTTTATCAACATTATAATGTAATGTAATCAGAGGAAGGAAAGGTTACAAAACAGGAGTTCAAATTTTGCCCTTCAGATCATTTGAGAAGACCAATTCATAAAGCTCACTAAAAATAAGCAGGCCTACCTTACCGGCCTCATTCTAACAAATAGGCTTACGGAAACGATCAAGATCAAATGGGAATCGCTCTACCATCTGCATGTTAATCGTTTCATTGTTGAAGACAAATTACTGAAGGTGTTTTTTCTCTCTTTCTACAGGGCTTTGACACACATACTCTTTTTTATCACTTTGAAATGCCCGGTTTTTACCTTAACATTTGTCAACGGTCTGAATGATGATTTGAATCTTGAATAAAAAAAACACATTTTGTCGCTAAAACGTTGTGTGTTTATTGAGGAAATGTTTAAAGTCAGCGGGAGGCTGACAAGGAAGGAAGGAAGCTGCGGAACTTCCTTAGAGTAGTGGAGACTCGTGGTTCATGGTAGAATAGTCACATCATTAGAAAACTGAAGTATTGGATCTGTGAAAGCCAACGGTTGAATGTCGAACGTAATTTCGCCTTTTCTTTGGTTTTGCATCACTACGTTCTGTGATTGGTTAACAAAACTCGCGCCACTTTCTCAACCAATGGGAATCCAAACCAAGACCAATCGTGTTTTGGCCGCGTTTTCCCGCGCTTGACGCCGGTCACATGTATTTGCTTCAAGTTCTGATTGGCTCGTTGTGTTGTTTACATCAGTTGCGATTGGCCAGAGTGATTACTTTGGCGCCCTGGTTTTACAAACCATTATGGCCTTGTGCGCTAACATATGAAGGAAAAAAATTCTTACGTTGGAGGACCAAATGTTAATAATATTTCGTGTGGTTGCATTCAAATGTGAGCTTGATCCGGAATCCGTGGACGCAACTGAGTCATCCACTCCAGGTCTGCATGGCCAGGGCTTCAGTTTTGACTCGATAAAATTGATCTTTTAACGGGTAGTTTCCCTATGTGCGTCTCATAGGGAGTAAGGAATGTAGTAAATGTATTTTATTTCGATCTTCAGACTGAGTTTTTCACCCCCGAGGGGAGGGGAAACTCCAATATAAAAGTTCAGGGGTTATCGTCGTACCCCTTAGGGGCTAAAATTCGTGGTTTGGTACCCCTTAGGGCTAAATTCTGAAATGACTTCCATCAGAGGTGTGGACGGTGGCACCGTTTAGGGTATTGAGCCGGAAAATACGAGAAGAGGTTAATGTCAGTCAACTGTCAGTTTTTCAGGGCAATTAGAGCCTACTGCAGTAGGGGACTTGCGGCGTTATGCTGGCACTTGTCCCTTTTCTGGTGACGCAAAAAACTTTAAGAATAAATACTGGGTGACAGGTGATAAAAACAAGTGGTAACAATCATTCGTATTTTGGTAGTTTTTGTTGTCGTAGAGTTTAGCGTCAAGACCGGGTTATTTTCTGAAGTACCATGACTAAATAAAGTTACTATGAAGTTACTATATATCATAAAAACTCGGCTCGCACGAACTTGTGCCCAGTGTGATGCGACGTTTCATGGAGTATTATATCGATAATATATGAAAGCTGTGATTGGCGGCTGACCAGCGCGGCTCACAAAATTCAAAATGGCGGTTCCTGGGAGGAGATCGTTCCAAAAGTCGTGTTGTCTTTTAAGGCCCATTCAGAGACAGCTCGTTACAAAAGCAGCTACAGTTCAAGATGAGAAAGCGGAAAAGAAAATCCGAAGAAAGGAAGAGAGAAAGGAAATGTAAGCACTGATCGTTCAGGGCATGTATTGTAATTTTATTTGAGCCAACTAGCGATTGGTCACTGACCTTTATATATGTCTGAGCTTAGCTTGTAAATTGATCAATGTTTTTCTTACGTAGAGTCAAAGAGATAACCAAGGGATATTTTGCTGATCTTCGTGGTAAGAAAATAGAATTACCACACTTAATGCATATATCAATCATTTTTTTGCACTGCATTCTCAGTAAAATTGTAAATGGTTTGAACCCAGGAGTCATGTCATAAGTACGTAAATTATGATCATCCGGGTGAGTGTAGTTCTGAGAAGGACTGTTTGTGGTGACTTTGACTGACGTTTCGACAACCTGAGCGGAAGTCATCTTCAGAGTCAAGTGAATTGTGGAACGTCAGTAGGTGGTATATACGTCTCTGGTTGTTAACCTGATTGGTCAACGAAGTCCAGATGTTATTGGTGGTTCGTCAGTAAGCCGTGATGTTATTGGCTGTGAAGACTGTAAAAAGTGATTGGTGCGTTTCAATCCGTCTTTTGTTAGTCAAAAAGTCCGTGGGTCTATTGTTAGTAAAATGTCTATTGTTTGTTTGTTTCGTTGTTGTTGTCAATAAGTCGTTTGTATGGTGCAGGTAGTTGTAGGCAACGGTTGAGTGGCGTTTGTTCTAAGTTAGTAAACCAGCTTTCCAGAGTGAGTCATTGATAGTAATTTGTACAGTAGGTAATGCACTTGGCAGAGTCCCAGTCGATTCTGTGGTTCGTTTGTAAATGGTGCTCAGCAATGTGATTGTTGATATCACCATTTCTAGTTGCTCGTTTGTGTTCAGTCAGTCGTACGTTAAAATTTCTGCCGGTCTCACCAATATAAGTGGCCTGGCAGTCGCAGCATTTGATCTTGTAAACTGCTCCCTGTCTGCGGTTAGGTTCGTCTTTGTCCTTTACTTTGGTCAGTAGTTGTCGTAAAGTGGTTATAGGTTATAGATAATATTTTGCAAATGACAAGCTATAATTAAACTTTTTAAGCGACATATCTGAAGACGATAACTTTTTAAAAGTCTGGGTATCCATGCTAAATTTAGGGACTTAAAGTGCCCATATCGGAAATTTTTTTATTTTCTTATCTAAATCTAAACATCACCCTAAGAACTTCAGTGAAAAAATTTTTCCATTTGCATAAAACGCAAATTTTTTATGAATTTTATAAGGTGTTCAAATTTGCCGCCATTTTGGCCCACCATTCGCATTAGTCTCCTCTCGGTTTAGCAAGAGCTGTGACGTAGATTCAGCCTTTCTCTGGATCTCACTGAAAACAAGTCGCGGTATTTCTGCACGTTTCTCGAAAATGCCGGAAAGATGTGTTGCAGCGAGATGTGGAAACATCAAAGACGAAGCGAATGGAATAAGCATGCACAGGATTCCTTTCTTTGGCACCACATGCCCGCAAAGACTGAGGAGGTGAAAGAAATGGATCGATTTTATGCTAGAGTGAAGGTAGATGTGGACGCGCGCCTGGAAAGACCTCGTCCTTGTGCATGTGCTCGATGCACTTCAATGACGAGGATTTCACAAGGCTGATGAATTCAGGTTTAAACTTAAAACGTGAACTGAAGAAGGATGACATCGCGTTTTTGTTTATCCTTTAAAAAAGCTAAGCGAAAGGAAGACGAAGACCAAGAGCCACCTTCGAAGAGGAGCACGGAAAAGCAAATGGTAAGCTTTCGATGCTGAATATTCACACCCGCTTGTGACATTCTAAGCGTTGTAACTTTCTGAGGTTTATAGTTTGACCTCACTGTTAACTCAGTCGCAAGTTTTATAAAATATGGCGTAATTGTTTTGGTATATATTCTCATAGATCGTAAGATCCGGGAAGTTTCGTTTTAGACCAAGCTCTCAAAAAATACTAGTACAAATGCTACCACTGATGTAAATAGATCGATGCCAGAACAGTCGCACTTGGCGAACACAGGAAACATTGTAAACCACGATGTAGATAAGGTTGATAAACTGCAGCAAGAATTCAACGAGCTCAAACAAATATTGTACACACATGTGTTGCAGAATTCTGCAAACAATAAAAATGTTGAAAAGTATAACAGCGTTATCTCTGAAAACCTAACCACCACAACGGGGCCAGTTCAAAATAAAAAAGAGCACAAAACAAATGACAAGCACAAAGAGCGCAGAAAAGAATTGGCTAAAAAACGGATTGAGACACAAAGAGAAAAACACGAGAAATTCATGAAGAATTTTTCAAACAAACAACTTAGCGACAGCCTGTTAGCGTTATTTCTAAAGGGCTCAAATTTGTCCCGACACCGGTGACAGACACGAATTACATTAGACACCAACTCTTGTTAGACTTCGAACATTTCGCAAGATGTATGCGCCTAAAAGATACAATGGATTTCGTAAACTGTGGGACAGTGACAAAAAGGAAATTCACCTGTTCATTGGACAAGCTAACAACTTTCAATATGCTAGTAATATACATAGCTACAACACAAGATATGCAGCTAAGCATAATCTTTATAAGCCGAACGTAAGAACTAATGTAGGTAAACAATTAATCTCCTTCATGGCAACCGATATTTGGAAAGACCTTCCAACTCCTTTAAAAAAACTCATACAAAGTGTGTCTGCTTTTCCGAAACAAATTATACATTATTTACTGTCAGAACAACAAATGAACTAATTTTCTTTTATGCTGACCTCGTAACATACGTTAACTTTTTTTACAATTAATAAGTTCTTCCTTCCTTTTGCTTTTTCATTTTTTTTTTCTTTCTTTTCTTTTCTTTTCTTTCTTTTTTGCCTGCTATCTAGAACCTAAATTAGCCAGGGAGCTAACAAGACAACCTAATGGTTTATTTAGCTTCCTTGCTTTACACTTTAATTTAACTAATAATTAATTTAATTTATATAACACCACTAAAAGATTGTAATAATCAACATGTAAATAGAAAAAAAGCACAAATAAACATTACATTACATCCATCCTACAATTAAATTTACGGCCGAAATTTCAGAGAACGAGACAAGCTATTATTATCACAGTTCAACACGTGTCCTTCCTGTAGTTCTGCGAGAACAATGTCGCTAGTCAGCGCTTCCCAATTGCCTTCGAGTTCCTTGCAGCAGTAGCACTCGCTGATATTTGCTAGCAGATCACCGCTACAGTTACCACAAGCACATCTACATGGAAAATTATTCGTTCGAACGTATGTGAGTACTTGGCCATAGTTTTGACAGATAATAATGAAGAGCGCGTATGCAAAATGCAAGGTGAGAACTTTACCATCCACTAACACGCACTCTATTCTCCAAGCGTTTCGTTAAATCTTCCTCGAGTCGTCGCTTCTCCTCTTGTTCCTTGCCTTATCTTTTTAGCCATTCTTCGTCTGCTATCGGCTCGTCCGCGTACGGTTCGAGTATATCATCATCTTCACACGTAAGTCTTATTACTTGTTTCGTGGACGCCATCTTTCGCCTCGACTGCGAGGCTTTCAAATTCGTCCGAGCTGCTTTCTTCAGCGGTTTGCTCACTTTCCGTGTCAGATAAGTTTTCTGCCATGGAATTTACTCATTTGGAGCTAAGTTTTTCCTTCCTACCTGTGAATCTGACGATTTTCTTTCTGCCGCGAATGTGCTGTACTGAACTGGTCAAGTGAGTGCATAGACTCGAGAGTTCCTGAATGTACATCACAGACCATGTCACGTGGCCCTATTGTGAGCCCGTTGGCATTCTCATCAGCGCGGCGGGTGGACCGCAATAAAATAGGATTTTAACGATTTGTAAAATTCATAAAAAATTCGCGTTTCATTCAAATCGAAAAATTTTTTCGCGGACGTTATTCGCGTAATGTAACGGTTCAGATGAGAAAATAAAAAAAATTCCGTTATGGGCACTCTAAATGTAGTCAGAACATTTGGTACGTGCAAACCGCCATCCATATAGTCCTGGTACATTACTTGCCTTTTTATTTTGTCAGGTTTTTTGTTCCATATAAAATTAAATAAATAGTTGGTGATCAACTTGACACTCGCTTCTATAGGCATGCTCGACATTGAAGCCGAATAAATCAGCTGTGGAATTCCTAAGCTTTTAAAAATTAGACATCTACCAAGCAGAGTTAGACTTCGGGATCTCCAGAAGTTAAGCCGGTTGTCCATTTCTACAGATCTCCATGTTGGCTGACTGTATTATGCTACTCAGAATTTACATGGTTTTAGCAACAACCTGATACAGCTCGTATTATAACTAGGAAAATGTATGCAATTTAAATTATTTTTGAATAAGAAGATGTGTCAGACCTGTTTCTAGAAGAGACCCCTGCTGGTTCGACTCTTGTAAGTGACCACTGTGTTTTAAAAATGGCAAATTTGCTAGCCTGAGTGCAAACAAGCTGTCTTAAAAATACTCTGGGGTAAAGTAGAACACAAAAGCAAAATTGTCAACTGTTGGCTCTTGCAAAACTTGCTTCTAAAACAGTATTCTTCTAGACAAGTGTAATTCATTAAGGTCTGAAGTGTCCGTGATGAGAGGTGAGGTGACTAGTCAAATGGTAGAAGGCGTAGAAGAAGGCAATGGTCATGTAGGACAAGAAGCGATGGTGTGATCAGGGAGTTTGCTAGACTGCAAGCAGTCCCTTTCTGGTTAGTCGAGATGGTGTGCTCATAGCGCAGCGAGACTGGAACGAGGAGAAATAAACGAGAAGAGACTGTGCTCGACTCCCTGTTGATGGGCGGAGTTGGTGCAGGAGCCAGTACGGTTCCACTCACGGTAATAATTGCGTTGGTGGGTATTGTGGTTGTTTGTGGCCGGGGCGTTGGTGTGTGAGAGGTTGTTGTTGCTGGCAGTGGGCGATTGGGCCGAAAGACGATTTGACTCTGTGATATTGAAATGTTCTATCTCGCTAAAGTCGTCGTCCCAGTCGGCGAGACCGGCTTCGATGCGATCCAAACAGCAGCATGAAAGGATAGGACGGCGTGCCAGTGATATTTTGAAGCCAGCCGCATTAGAGACATCAAATGTTGCGTCATCAAGGCTTGTTTTGGGGGCGTTTTCGATGTTAGAGTATCTAAATAGCCAAACACGAACTCTGCGGTCGAGAGGTCTTTAAACCTCTTACAGGAAAGACCGAACGGCACATGCAAATGGGGCCATTCTTGAGGGTGCAAAATACGGGTATTGTGGTCCAGTTGTCCCTGTGACTACTTACTCGAGTTGACTCCGGAGCGAACCGTGTCCAGGGAAGGCACTGTTCCCGGCTTTGTCGGGCTTGAAGGCAACAGAGAGCGCACCTTTGACTTGGCCTCTAGCTCCAGCAAACGAATCTCGAGTTGTTGCTTCTCACTTTGAAGATTGAGGAGCTGTAAATATGCAGAAGAGCTGGGGGATTGGATGGGCGATGGTGAACCTCGTGGTGTGTGATGGCATCGACGGTCGACGCAGGATTTACGGTTGGCGCGCTGTTTGGTGGCCGCGATAGAGAAGGCAAATCGTATATGAAACCAGTGGGCAGCGACGGAGCCTTGGTTTGACGCTTCCCAGCAGCTCGGGACATAACAAGCGAAGAAAATTCAGCGAAACGGAAAGCAGTGATAAATCAAACAGCTCAATGAACGAGTGAACGAAACTAAAGGCGATCAAATTACTCAGTTCAATCAGTCAACGCCAGGCGGGAACGGTGTGGGGTCCTATGGCTAATTAAGTTATTCCTCTTGAATATGAACCCTTAATTAGGTCATCCATGGGTAAATGCCCCCAGTTTCTCAACTTTACTAAAATTGTGATGGTATTGACAAGATCACTAGTAGACAGTTTTGCAGTTTCATGGAGCCAAATTTTCAGTTATATCCTGTTTACATGTATCAGATCTTTGATAATGATACTTCTTTATGAGGTTTTTGGAGAACAAGTATTTTTTGCATAATAAAAAGACCACTGCATTTTCTTCTGTTTAGAGTTCCGTAAGAATGGTGGTAAAAGATTCTTTGCTCTTGGAAGACCTAGTGAAGTGAAGGTAGGTTTAATATCAAAACTGATGAAGAGCCTAATATTAAATTTGACTATTTGACGTTGCTTTCAGTAATGGCTCATTTTTACTGACAGTTTTTGTACTTCAGTATTCGAAGGGCTGATTAGCACATCAGTCTTGTTGTTGAATTTTATGCTGATTTTTCATGTTGCTTAAAGTGCCTGAATATTTACATGTGGTCTTCAATTTAATTGAAGATTATTGTTCCAAAGTGTCTGTTGTTCTGCTTCATCTACTGATTTGACAATTTGGTTTCATTTTTCTTAAAATTAAACTGAACAAAAACCAGCAGAAAAAAGCTGAACAAGATGCCTGCTATACTGGCATTACGCGAGATGCTGGGGCTGATTCATTTATTCCAACTGTATGCTTCGCCGATTGATAAAACTATCCTTGCTAATGGAATAGTTTCAGTCACGACGATCGCGTTACGTTGTTTTCCGTGTGTTACGCGACTCAGACTATCAGCGGAAATTTGTCAAATTCCATTACGATAACGTAAGGTTCTCAATGACCTCTTTTCAGTCTCGCGTCGTGGTGTAAGACTGTCAAACAAAGCACGATTCCTTCACTAAGAACTCACCAATTTCCACCGTTTTACGTGTCGGGTGCTTCTTAGAAGTTATTCTTTCGATTTACCGCTTCAAAATGGTGAAATTTCCGTTTGAAAACGGCACACTTGAGTCCAGAACATGTTAAAACAATATGGCGCGACTTAATCCGTCTTTAATAAATATATCAAATGATGCATTGACGTCACACAGGTAGGGGTGAGTGGGTCCCCTCCCTCGCGATATAAGCGACAAGAATGGATTTTGATTGGCCTGCTTCTGTTGAAGACAATCAGAACAATACACCCCGAGTAGGAGAGGGGTGAGTTTAATGAATAAATTAATGTACCGATTTGTAGCTACGAGGAAGAAAAAAAAAAAAAAGAAATCGACCCGTTTTTAGACACGGTATGCCCCTTCAGGGCATCCCGCGTAAAAACACAGTACTAAACATTCTATTAAGTATTAAAGTGGAGACCACATGCAAAAATTCAAACTCTTTAAATGAGCAAAAAGAAAAATTGGCTGAAAATTTGATTGAGACAGGTACATGTTGCAGCTCTAAGTTTATTGTTGTATTTTTCACAATTTAAAGAGTGTTTTAATACAGGTTACTTTTAATCTAACTAACTACACCTTTTGCTGCTCATTTACGCAAAATATACATTCATTTACGTCAACAGTCGAAACTATACGACAAATATACGTTCATTAGCACTTCCATGAACTTCATTAACGCGAATGAACTTTCAATAACGCTACTTGCATTTGTATTAATATTCAATAGCATCAACGGATGAACAGTTGCACCTTTGGACAATCAGAGATAGCAAATGCACTGTCAATCTCGCGCAATGGTTAATCATTAACACCGATGCAAAATCAATCGCATGGTATGACAATCAACTGTGTATTAGAGACATACAATAATGCAATTTGCATAGAGACGCACAATCAATTGCACCTTCATACAATTGTTTATTCGAAATGGTCAATCATTAACATGAACCGACAAACGTTAGTATTTTTCGAATAAACACAGGGCTTCTGATAATTCGTGGGAAAAAAAGTCAAATTTCGCGGGTTTTTGGAGACAAATTCGCGGAGAAAACGGCCGATTTCGCGGGAATTTTGGGGGCAAATATTTGCCATATAGTTTCAACTGTTGACGTAAATGAATGTATATTTTGCGTAAATGAACAGCAAAAGGTGTAAAAGGAACTCTAAACATCGAGCCTGGAAACTTCTACATGAATAACAAAAAGACAGAAACAAAAAAAAAAAGATTGAAACAGTTTATCTGATGTTCTGTAATTGTGTCCCTTTTGTGTAAATGCAGGATTCGCTGCCTTTTCCTAAGCTCAAAGGAAGGAATTTGGGGAAAAAAGAAGTTGATTTACAACAAGTTTTTCCTGGACATGTCACACTGCTGTTGCTATGGTTTCGAGGTTTTGGTGAGGTATGACTATGCTGTATGGTCTTAAGATGTCCTTAATTAATTTTCCATCAGGGTTTTAATTTCATGTAGATTTTTCAAGTTGTTAAGATGGCAAAACTGAAAATTAAATTAAATTTGTTTGAAATGACGTTATGAATAGTTATTACTGACAATAACCTTGGAGTACAAGGTTGGGTTTTCTATCGGCCAGTGGTTAACAAATCACAGCCAAATTAATTCACCTTTTAACAGAAAAAAGGAATGAGTACATTTATAGACTAATTAATTTCGTAGGGGGCTGAATGAATGCAGCTGGAAAACAACTTGCAATATTTAATTTGCATCAGGTAGATTTATAACAACAAAAATAAAAAAATTGTAATTTAAAGAATTTAACTTTTCAAGGATTGAGGATAATTTATGGTTAAATAAGACGGGTTATTGTCCGGATGCCAGCAACTTGTAAAAACATGAGCACTTCTATTCATGAGATTTTACAATATATTTTTTTTACTTTAAAGGGACAGTATTACGCTATTTTTAGTAACACATTGAAAATCAAAAAGACGCTATTCGGTTGATAGCAGCCAAGATATAATGACCAAAATTTCCATTAAAAGACTATCAGAATGCAAATATTTTCGCCGGCAGATGACCATTGAAATTAAAAAATGGGTTCAAATTTGAAAATGTCTGGCCGACGTTTTCAATTTTCGCTGTCGTAACGCACTAAAAATCGGTTGTACTATATTTTGGTTCAACCTTTCGTCTAAGTACAATCACTATTAATATTTCTTGAAATTAGCAATTTAGAAATTAATTAACACAGTGTTCAAAGTTCAAATTTAGTGAGTTTTTGCCCAAAATCATGATATCTCCCATGATGCTGCCCCTTTACAGTCAACCCAGGTCACGCGTGAACGATATTTTTGAAATTTGAACGGAGTTTTGAAATTTACATCTCAGTTTTGAAAATCGCCAACGAGATTTCAGAGTTCCCGTATAAATTTCCCTAGCTTACTGACGGTATAAAGCTATGAATTTTTCTTTACATTGCAAAATTGAATATTTCAAGAATAACAATTGTTTCCCAAGTATTTTGAACATTTTTTTTAAGTTAATGCGTCTTTTTCGCAACGATTTCCAGAGAAATGTCCAACATTCAATTCACACGTCGGACATTACAAAGAGAAATTCGAATGTTCATTTCATTCTTGGAAATACTGTTCACGCGTGACCTGGGTTGACTGTAAAGATTCTTACTCCTGAATAAAACATAAATTATAAATAGTAATTTCCTCCTTGGTTTGTTTTGCAGGCAATGTGTGACAAGTATAGACTTCCATTTGTGGAAAATTTTCAATCAGAACCACTTGCACAGCATTATGAGGTATGCAAGTTAGCACGTGGTGGGGTTTGCAGTGGTTTATTAAAATTGATGTGCTCGAAGTTGAAAATTAATTTAACTTAATATGATTTTGCCTAAAATTGATCATGTAGGACCAACTAAAATAAAGCATGGTTTCTTTGTTCTCTGTTTGAGCCAAAACAAAAGGAAACAGCTGTGTGTTGGGTCCTTTTTAGTTTCTTGAGCTTTTAACCAATTAGGCCTTAGCTTAACCACCCAAGGAGACTCACGCCTCTACCATGAGGTGGATAGTTTTCCCTTCCCACTCCCCCTTTGGGTTTCGCCTCGGTAACAATATTTTAAACTCATGAAAGCCCACTGTGTCCTTTACAAGGTAAATGAAGTGTTCTTGTATTGATGACGGCATCACATAGCGTTGTTTGCTTGACTTGTATGGCTGTCATATTTGATTTGCTATTGAGTTCCAGTACATGTACATGTGAATCACAATAGTTGAACCAAAATTAATTGACAGTGAATTGAAAAAGGATTGTTAAAATAGACTACATTACACAAGTTAGACTTTGTCTTAACAAGTAGTTACACTGCCACAGACAAGACAAGTTAGTTACACACACATTGGATAAGTTAACTAAAACAAAACTTAGAAAACAGGGGGGGGGGGGGGGACTCAACATTTTGGTTGATATGCCCACTGAAAGCTTAAAGTTGACATACATGTAGCAATGTCTCTTGATGGGTGACAAGATTTTTTAAACCAAAATGTGTCCAAGAAAAAAGTTAAAGCCTTTGGCCAAGCTGCTGAGGATATTTTCAAAAACATAATTTCTGAGGCGGCTAATATAATATAATTATTTTCTTTCTCACCCTTGTATGCCCAAGGCACAGAACCTTTCTAAAATTGTCTAGCAAGCCTTCCCATTAACAGGAAATTTGGCGCTTAGAACTGTGTGATCAAGTGGAATCTGATGTTGTAATATTTAGAGGGAAGCCATTCAATGAGCTGGTGGAGGTTCTACAGGTCCTTCTAGATCCATTTAGAGATCAAAAGTTCTTGAATTTGCTAGCCTCCCTCATAAAGACACTTTTTTGGCTCGTCCCTCAATCTTTCCTCCAAAAGAGCATCTGTGAGGGAGGCAAGGAATTTGCAATCATTTATGTCGGTTTCTGTGGAGCTAGGCAAACTTGACCAATTGGGGAATTTAGAACAAGAACAAACTAAGTGGCAAACTTAAATGTAAAGCCAAGTCAAGAAGTTAAATTAATTTTGCCTGGTTTACACTGACCTGCAAGTTGAAAACTCCCCTCACTGCAGCAACTTCATCTATGGATTGAAATAATATTATTTAACTTCCAATGGTTCTGAAACATTCAGTCTGCACATATAGGGCACCTTACAAAAGATTGTTATCAGGTTTTATATGGGTGCGTGCAGATATGCAGTCTGAGTGCCATATGAATGTATTGTAAGTTATGAATCATGTTTTTCTTGCAGGTAAATGTAGTGGATGGATGGTTCTTCAAACCATTCAGCAGATTCTTTGAAAGAAATCTGAGAAAACAAAGGGCTGTAGAGAGACATGTAAGTGTAACCCTTTAACATTTTTTGCTTTAATTATTCATTTGCCAGCGAATGTTAACTTTACTTGCTTGATACAAGAAGAGAATATCCTATATCTAAGAAGGAAAACAAACAGTGTCAGGTACAACGTTTAATAGAAGTAGTTTCTGGCGGTGTAGTTGTATCCAATAGTTACTGGATTGTTTATCGAGTAGTTGTATACAATAATTACTGCATATGTATGATCGAGTAGTTGTATCCAATAGTTATTGGATTGTATATTGAGTAGCTGTATCCAATAATTATTGGATCTTATATTAAGTAGAACAGGTATCCGATGATTCTTGGATATGTATATCGAGTAGTTGTATCCAATAATTATTAATATGTAGTTGTATCCAATAATATTATTATAATTGGATTTTATATCAAGTAGTTGTATCCAATAGTTATTGCACTGTATATAAAGTTACCGTAGTTGTGTCAAGTAGTTGTAGTTGTATATTATATAAAACAACTTTTTTTAGTGTCACGGTTCCAAGGAAATCTAGTCTAGACTAAATTCTTCCAGCAACTGATTGGTTTCCTGGAAAATGATACCCTATTCTAGACCAAAACTTTCTTATTTCTATACCCTAATCCAGACTAAACTGCTTGAGAACCATATCCTTCACAGTCTGTGGCACATAACCCATACAGCTTATGTATGGGAGTACCTCCCCTCGCCCCCCCCCCCCCTTGCCTTTTGACAGTTAATCTCAAAACAGGGATAGCATTTGCATTGAAAAACAGTTTCCCCTACACACGGAAATTCATAAAGTAAAACAAAAACACACGACCATAGTCAGTTATTATAAAAACTGGCAAACAATCAAGTAACTACCAACAGTAACAAGAAAAGTCAACAGTCAAGCCGTCACAAAACTTTATTCACATTACGATCAACTTTTTGTTCTCTATATTTTTTAGGACACCTTCCTCTGTTTCAATGGTAACGCAAAAGCAATCAAGGAAAAATTTCTGGAAAACACAATTGTTGGACACGCATTCCTGGTGGACTGTAATGGGCTTGTCAGATGGAGAGCGCATGCAAACCCAACAGATGAAGAAATAAAATTCATGTTGGACTGTTCTAAATTATTACTGAAAGATACACACAGGACTCTTAGGAGGTGACCTTAGAACAGGCTTCCACTAGCAATGCTTCATCTTCCTCCTAGATAAACCTGGGTGTTTCATTCTCCATTGAAACCACTTTCAGACAAATGATCAGCGAGCCCTGATTAAGCGGTACTTTTCGGAGTGAAACTGTTTATTATCTCGTAAAGTGGTCTATGTTTTCTACATGGAATTTGAGCCTGTGGATCAAATCCTAAGTTTGACCATTCAAATGAAGAGTACCAAATAAATATTTTCTTGTTATTTGTTCAATACAACTGTTTTACGATAAATACGTGTCAAAATTCCTACTTGCTGATTGGCTCATAGCTATTGTCTGTAAAAGAACAGACAATAAAAAGGATATGAGATGTAACGCTCGCGCTTTTTCAACGGAAAATAAAGGCAATATATTCCACTCATACTTTTCCCACGTAATTGTTTTCTATGGTCTACATCACATATTCTCTTATAAACCTTAAAATGATGCTATAAAAACATTAATGTTCAAAACTTGACGCCTTCAGCTCATGGTTCCACTTGAACATTATTTTAACGACATGGTTTTGTGGTCTATAAGACCATAGACCATAATAGCAAACTGCCATCCATTTGTTAATAATATAATCATCAGAAAAATCCAAATCCAATTGTCCAACTGATTCATCATTATCACTGGGGAAATGTACTGATAAATCTGTCGGGTTTTTTTTCCATGTGCGTTATGTTGTAGTTTTTGAAATTATTAATTTTAGTTAAAAACACTATGGTCAACCTACACTGTAGGTCAAATTATTTCAAAGTAGGCTTGTCAAATTAAGCTGGGTTAAACTTCCCAAAACTAGGGGATGACTAATATAAAGGGATCTTCAACCTGATTTGTATTTTTAAATTTTTTTTATAACCCTGCCCACCCCCAACAAAAAAAACCTTGCCCAATTTTTCATCCAAGCCCTTAAAACAAAATCCCTTTTTGGACTGCTGGTAGTAAACTAGTTTGAAACTATTTTGAACTTGTTTGTAAAACAATTAATTTTTGACGCGCCTTACTGTAGCCACCCAACAAACTTTTTTACAAGTTAGCCAATCAGGATACATGAATTTGATTAACGGTCACCCTCCTTGCAAAGTCCAACAGGCAAGTGACCCAACAACAAATTATTGAAAACACATTGTCACCCGCCTTGCAAAGTCCAACAGGCAAGTGACCCAACAACAAATTATTGAAAACACATTGTTTTGTATTTTATGGCTAACTTGTAAAAAAAGTTTGTTGGGTGGCCACAGTAAAGTGCGTCGCACTGTAATAGTACAGTACTTTAGTGGAAAGTGGAGATTCTGGACTGGGGGATAACAGAGATAGTAAACTGAATGAAGATTTTCAAAATAATGGTACAGGACTTCAACTGACAGTGGAGAGTCTGGACTGGAGGATCAATTCATATTAGACAGTCACCTGTCAGGAGTGAGTGAATATTCACACAGTCAAATACAATGTATTATAAAAACTACCAAAAGCTTTGTTCAGAATAAATTACTTTATTTTTACAAAAGCTCATTTACAAGTACTAAACACCTTATGTTTTAATAAATACCTCACATATAATATTATAAATTTAAACAATGCGTAGCTTCTACAAGGTAAAGGTTACGAAATTGAAATAATATAAAACAGTTTCTTAACGTAGATGCAGTTTAGGTTGGTCAAAGGACCAGTTGAGCTGCCTCACCAAGTAACCGATTCCAGCAAGAGTTTAATTCTTGCCTACGGGATACGGAAAGATATTAAATCACTTCAGATTGGTACCTAGAGTGAGGTAAGTGACACAGAACCAACTAAATATGCTCAACTGCTGCCCACTGACTTTTTGCTTACAGTAAAGAAGCATGCATATTTGACATGTTGACCCCCCCCCCCTCCCCTACTCAAGAAAGTTTTATACAGGAAGGCACCACCCTGAGGTCTAACCCTTACCCTTTTACATAGCATTTTTGACAGGAAAGGTAACTCTTTCAGATACCTTCCATAGGAGGTGCCTCTTTCACATACCCACAGTAGATTTACTTTTTTCTTCTTTTATCTTTTTTTGTTGGATCTGTTCAAGATGTTTTGAAAGGCCCTTTTAAATACCTAAATGGCAGTTTTCCCCACCCTTCTCTATACTTCATACTGCCCTTTTATATACCTTTATCCCGAAAAAGGTACCGCTTTTCAGGCGGAGCCTCCCCGTTAATCCATTGTCCAATATAGTCTTTAGAGAGTACAAGGCTCACCTCTCCCCTGGTGTTGACCACTACTATTTCTACAGTTACTGTAGCTACTTGAAGTTTGAAAACAAGTTAAAGACAACAGGAATTGTAAACGTTCATTATCTTTGTTCAGGATTGGAAGTTTTCCTTATGCTACCAACTTCTCTAACTGACAGCTCTAAGAACTCCACTCTACATCTACACCATCAACATGACCACTTCGTTATTACAGTCAATTATTCACAACCCTTGCAGTCCTTTTCTTATCTAAAAAGCCCTGCTAATTTGGCCACCCATCAGTATGATGAATCTGGCCAAACAGAGGACGTACATTGTTGGGGTACAGATGGTATAACAAATACATTAAATGGCTTTTACTCTAACTACATGTACTTTTTTTAAATGCTGTTCTCTTGACAATGAAATTTATAAGTACAGTAATTACATTCAGTCAATTTAACAGAAATCATGTTATCTATCAGCTCGGAATATCAGAACTCCAAGCAGGACACAGGTTTCCATCATGACAGGAAAGGCACTGGAAAAAAATGGACATTTCATAAGTATGTTGTACAAGGTAGTGTAAAGTGCTGCTTGCTTTGAAATATTAAACATTTTGCACATAATTTTCAACAAAGTAATTTCAATTTTCAGTTTGCTATTGAGCTAGCAAGTATTGTATTTGTTATTATCCAACACATTGTAACACTGCACTGAATATTCATTGTCCCTTGTTAACAGATATCCTGCAGTATACATTATTTCATGTCTTGGGGAGACAAATGGCAAAATAAAGATCGTCTTCAGCTTTTTCTGCAATAAAATGTGCTTTGTTATCAGTGTGTTGAATAATAAAACAATTTTCCTGCTCAATCTTGCAAAATATCCCCTAATTCTAGCCAACTGGGCCTATGTTCTCGTCAGTACTATTCTGTGTGACTTCGCAGGATAATTCTTAAATACAACTGTCATGTAAAAACACTGTATTAAATCACAATGTTATACCGGTATGAAACTTGCACTGGTGCAAGTTTTCACATGTAAACACCCCCTAACAAACAATATTGAAATTCTTGCTAAAGCACACAGACAACAGAGCCTTAAATTGTCCACTTACCTACAGAATCCAAAAACATACCAGAACTTGTCACAGTCCCACTCCTCAAGGACGAACATAGACAGTGAAATGGCGGCACTGGAATGAGCCACTATGGCTGATGGTAGGTCAGGGAAAACTTCCATGATATCTACAGCTTATTTACCGATTTATCAATGAATGAAAACCTAGTTTAGGCTACATCCACACTCAGTATACCAGATAGCTTTGTGACATGCCAGCACAAAAGCTATACTGGTTATTTGTGACATAAAATGTTTATTCAGCAAAGCATTGCTACCAAGCCTCTACATTTCTTGTTTGATGCCAAATTTGGAAGATGTGTATTGGAAACGTTTGATGACACATGATAATCAAGATGTCTTTTCTATTGTGATAACTTCAAAGACCTCTCATGACAGATTTTAACAAGCATTAATGCTTGTTGCATGTATCCTTATTTCAAAATAGCGCCAATCAAATGCACCCTTAGTATTGGATAGGTTTTTTATACTACTCCAACCATAAGGGGCAAACAGCTAGTGATGTGATCTATCTGGTTTAGTATTATCATCTATAGTTCATTTTGTGCTGTATCAATGTTTTTGCCAGCCAGAGCAAAAATGAATCTGTTACATGTACATGTATGGTGTGCACATAGCCTATAAGTTGTCATCTCATTTACTGCAAATTACAAAATATCTGCAAGATATCATTTTCTTTATTCCTTTATCTGAAAGGATACAAAGCATGCTTGCAGTCCCATTAAACATGGAACATCCCCCTAGGAACCCTCCGAACTCCACGCCAAGAAAAACCAGAGTAAGGGACAACCCTACAATTAATCTGATGAAACGTAAATAATGTTAGTAAATTATCTACCACAAACAACATGTACAAATTAAAATTGACTTAGTTTGCAAAATCCAGACAAAAAACAAATTATGATCCACAAAAGACGGACTAGCAGCCACACAAATAAAAGCACGACTAAGTTCAGAGGACTCGGTTGTTGCCCGTTGATTTAGACAACGGCTACGGGAAAAAATAGTAGAGAAAACAAATAGAGCATTCAAAGCTGTGTACTAGTTGAATTTTGGCTTTACCTCGGTGTATTAAAGAACCTGTAAAATTAAAATCACAGCTGAGCTGACGTAAAAAAAAAAAAGAAGGAAGTAAAAACGTCAAAACAATACAGGGAAGGAAAACAGTAAGCTGCAACACAAGGAAAAACCTGTCTAGAAAAACGCTGAATTTTACATACTCAACATCTTTGGATGAAAATTCACTGTCTGTATACTGCAGTGGCAAACAAGCTTTGATATTCACGTCCTAAAATGGAATCAAAATAATAAAGAACCACCCAGTTTTCAGCTGTTGTTGCAAGATAAGCTTAATAAAGTGTGACACATGCGTACAGCAAGAAATTAAAATAATACTGACCTTCGATAAAAATATTATGACAGTTACAACAAAGTGAGCGACGAGACTTAGAAATCTCGATACCACAAGACTTCCAAGGAACATTTTAACAGCTCTTGCAGGTCTATGGCCCCATCATAAACGTTAATACTTGAAAATACTTTTGTTTATACGGTTGTCGAGTGAACAACTAAATCGCCATTTTGTTTGCTACGTGACCTCGCCTTCATCGAAAGTACCTCGCTCGGTTGCCTCCGGAGGTGAAAATTTCCCGCGAAAAGACGATAAAAATAGTGAATAAAATCGGCAAATAACGAAATTATACTGTGAAATACTGCTGGTAACCAATACAGCGCTTTACCTGTTAAAAGTACGATGAATTTGAATTGGCTATGCTGATTGTACAAGAAGTATTCACGGCCCTTTCAGAGATGCAAACAGTTCGCGCACGCCTGCGTGTTTATTTCTCTCAGGATCTTTGAAACAATTAAAACAAACTAAAAAAAAAAGACATGGATAAGCAATTAGTTCTACGATTGGCGTTTTAAATACTATACTTTCATACTTCTTTATTAGTAAAATCTCCAGAATAAAATAAAATACAACAAACCCAGTCTGGTCCGATTTAACAAGCTCAATTATTACGTCAATTGATAAACCAATTAAGAACCCTGTATTTTGCACGAAGGCGGAGTCATAGCACTGCGCGGATAAAATTCATGATGTAGGGAAAGTTTCCCTGAAAATGGCGAGACCGATTTTTAGTTCAGTTTTTGCTTTGCTGGTGATTTGTTCATCCATCAACATCCTCGAATCCTCACAAATTACTTATCGTAAGTTTCCTGTTTTTATAGAACTATTTTCAATTGAGTGTCGGAAGTAATTTCTTGTTTGCTTTGGCTTTGCTTTACTTCGGTCTGTGATTGGTTGGCAAAACTCCCGCCACTTTCTTAGCCAATGAGAAACAAACCAAAACTAATCGTGCCTCGCTCGCACGTGTTTTCCCGTGCTTGGCGCCCTCTACAAGTATTTGGTTCCAGTTCTGATTGGTTCATTGCGCTGTTTACGTCTTTTGTGATTGGCCAGCGTCAATGCTCATCACAATCAATCAAAAATATATGTAGCTGTTTTTGTAAAGGCAGGAAAAAATTAACTTAAGCTTTTGCTAGAACACTGTGTTTCGTCGAGCGGGGCATTTCAATCAAATTTTTGACAATAATAGCGAGGTTCTTCAGGTTAAGTTACATTGATTTAAAATGCACGCGCAGTAGAATCGATCGACCACATTGATTTATTAATTTTAGTTGTAAAAAAAATTGGGTTGGCATACATTACAAATAGGAGTTATCAGTCAAAATGATGCTAAAAATCAAAACAATTTTTGTTACCACTCGACCACGCTGCCCGGCTTGGTTTAGATTTTCCCCCGTCATTAAAAATTCTGTTTTAGCGACACCTGTATTTTTTAATCCACATCTCACTGCTTCTTACAGCGGAGCCAGCAAGATGCAATTCTGATGAAGACTGTTTAGAAGGACAAGCAAAGTGCATCAGAAGAGAATGTCACTGCGTCAAAAATCTCGCCTTCGGAGACGGAAAAATTAAGTGTGAACGTAAGTGAATATCTGTGTCATTGGTGGCGAAGCATATATAACTACATCCTCATTTCGCACCCTCCATTTAATGGGTTGAAATTTTTAACACAAAGTACAGAATTTGCTGCGTCGCCTACAGGAGTTGTCCGTAAACGTGGGGATTTAAACGGCGCGCGCTGGCAACGCAGCTGTGATTAGTCGCCTCGCCATTCCTCGTAGCCTTTTCCGTATAACCGTGAAAAACAAGGATACGCCCTTTAAAACTACCCTCACGGATAGTCAAACAAATAACTAGACAATCGCACGCCAACATTTCATCCATAACGTCGTGCGAATCTGTGTCATCAATTTTGCTTATAACTCGACTGTAATTCCGTTAAGCCCATAACTCCAACCGAGGCATAGACGAACGGTCGACTTCTCTTCTCTACACTGTTTTATGCTGGCCTGCTCAAGGTATTGCAGTGGTCGAGAGAGTGGTTGAGTTTGCTTTTGGTTCTCGTCCTTGCTCCGAGGGTTTTTCTCCGGGTACTCCGATTTTCCTTCCTCCACAAAAACCAACATTTTCCAAATTCCAATTCGACCTGGAACGCACGGACACCTTTGAACGAGCTCCAAGAGCTCTTTGGCGCTTGGTGGGTAAATAAATTCTATTTACATTTATTTTACATTTTACGAGGGGTGGGGTGGCAGGGGAAAAGGGCGGAAATCTGGAAAGAAGAGCGGACGGAATGTGGGAGCTTGGGGAGAGGGAGAAATGAGGAAAAAAATCGCAATGTTTGTAACAGTAAAAAGGAGAGCCTCTAAGGAAAATTCAGGAACTGGGAGTCCCTTGTGTTCCCACCCCCACTCAGGAGCTCTCCTGTAAGTGCGCTTTAGGCGTACACTTTTTCTTTTCTTAGAGGAGAGGGGAGGGTCAGTACAGCGCTTGCTACGTGGTGTCGTTTGGCAGCTCTTTCAAGTAGGATCAGCTTTGCTGGACTTAAGTTGGAATGATCGTACACTACTGTTGCTAAGTTATAACGGAACTTCTTTTCTCATGTCGCAGAGTGGATCAAATGTCCTTTTGATAAAGATCCCTGTACAGCCGGTGGACAACAAGGAACGAAGAACTCGCACTGTGTGAGAAAACCAGGCACACAGACAGTGGCTTGTCGGTGTGATAGCGGATACTTTGGGAGACCGCAGCTATTGTCGTGTATGAAAGATACTGGAGGTACCGAATAACCTTGAAATGTTTTTTTTGGTGTATTCTATCACTGGCGCTTGGCATTGACTCATCTGTTTCTTGTATGTATGAACAAAACTACATTCACTCAGTCATTACTAACTATTTAGATCGCGCGGTTTTCGATTGAGTGTCGAAAGTAATTTCGCGTTTCCTTTGGTTTTGCATTACTACGCTCTGTGATTGGTTAACAAAACTCGCGCCACTTTCTCAACCAATGGGAATCCAAACCAAAAGCAATCGTGTTTTCGCCGCACGCGTTTCCCGCGCTTGGCGCCAGTTACATTTATTTGCTTCGAATTCTGATTGGCTCGTTTTGCTGTTTACATCTATTGTGATTGGCCAGAGTAATTACTTTTGTTTTGGTTATACGACACTCAGTTGGAAACCGCTCTATTAAGTTTCAAATCCATCCCTCCTCCCCTCTCCCCCTTTAGGCTTCTCTCTCGCTTTTCCTCCCTTCATCCGTCCATTGTTCCGAGCGTTCCTTCGTCCACTCAGTTTTTCTTTGTCCACCGGAGACAAACTTTTGTTTTTCTTTTAGTAGCTGATGCGCATGGAAAGTACCCATGTTTGACCGACAACAACTGCCCTCATTATTCCAAGTGTGTTGAAAACAGATGCACGTGCCGCTTTGAGCTGATTGGAGACGGAGAAAAATGCAAGGCTTGTAAGTATTCCCGCTCTCTACTTGATGCATATATTACGTCTTATAAGAAGAACGGGCACCTTCCGGCGTGTCTTTGTTTTTCGTTTGTTTGTTAGTAGGGGACTTTTAAACGTGTGATGTTGCGATAAATAAGTACAATCGATTCATAATGATTCAACAAGAGTCCTATATGATTTCGCAATGAGCCAAGGTGGGCTCCTCGATTGTTAGGTCTGACATCGGTATTTGATGTCGTTGATCACTTCCGGGTCGGATCCGTTCAAAGATTAAAAGGGGGTTTGACAAGCCTGCACGACTCCCTCCATGTGAGTGGGTACAATTGTCGCGACCTCATATTTTTGCTTTCGGTCTCTTGTGACCAATTTAGCTTCTTGTATGTTTACAACGGGTTAACATGATGATTTGTATTTTGATCTCAAAGGTCACTTCTGGGTTTTGAGTTCTGTGTTTATCGTCTGTTTCCTTGACCTCTTGTTGTTTCTGTTTAACGACTGTCGTTCTTATGCCCTTTGATGAATCTTATTTATGTTTGGCTTGGCTCGTTTCAGTTCTTTAGGTGAAAGTACAGCCTCTCTAGTTATCTTTTGTAAAATTTGTATTTGAACCGTGCGATTCCTGTTTTTCACTCTACCGTGCAGTCACCTTAAGGGTAGCTTCACTGTTCAATTTGTAAACAACATACAACCCTTAATCCCTTGATGTAAGTTGACGCCAGACTAGTACTCGAAACATCAACCTTTGAATCTCTTTACAGCGTTTTGATCCATCTACGTCATGTGATGCCGAATAGCTATTGTGCTGTAATTTTAGCTGTGATTTTTTTTGTTCATTAACCTTCAGCGCCAGAAACGCCGTGCTCTAAAGATGGTGACTGCCATGCTGATAAGGGGAGATGCGTTGCTGGAACTTGTCACTGTGAAGGGTTTCATGTTGGAAATGGCGTGCATTGCAGGGGTGAGAGTTGATGGGAGGACAAACTTTTGGTGGCCGTCAATAATGTTTGTTTTAGACAAAAAGTGTTCTAGGCGAAAAAATGAAAATAAATAAATAAATAAATAAGTAAATTTAAAAAAATGTGCTTCGTCCACAAGTTTCGAGCTGAAACCGACACGCAAGGACTTCAAACGTTGTTTGAAGAAAGGTTTAATCTCAAAATTTATAAAGACCTGAATGCACTATAAGCCAGCTTTTATTGGTCTTTTCATACTACTTACGGTTTTCATGAGCTCTTAGTTAAATGAATCCAGAGAATATTACAGGACATCAATATGAGCATTTTAAATTTTCCCTTTACTTCCTTTACATTTTTAGGTAGGTTATGCTTGTATTAGATATTTACTTTTATTTGTACCTTTATTCTGAAAAGCCCTCTTGGGACGAATAAAGTATATTTGTTGTGGTTCAATTTTATCCTTGGTTTAAATTTTATTTCCCTTTGTTTTGGGGTATGGTAATGTATGATAATGAGATTAAAACAATGGGAAATAAAAATTAAACCGAGGATAAAATTGAACCACAACATATACACTCGACTACAAAAACGTTGAAACCTAAAAAGCATAAACCATGAACGATGAGACCCAACGGTTTTGTGGGTAGTGTTTAAAATTGACCCTTGTTGGCCAACTTGACGCTTCAAGGAAAGCTTGGACAGTTTCCATCATTCACCACACGCGACTAAATTTGGTCCAGTCAACCGTCGCACGAGAATAGAATATTGTGCAAATAGATTTAGTACACTTATACACATAAAGCCATTGGGTCTCATCGTTCACGGCTTATGCTTTTTAGGTGTCAACGTTTTTGCAATCGAGTGTATACGTATGTATGTAATCTTTCTATTGTAAATTGCTTGGTAAACTGCCCACAATTCAATTCTGGAATTTAATGCCGGCTTGCTGACCGATACGTTAGCAGAGTTTTCGCGCGTACAGTCCGACAGCGCTTTTCAACGACTGCAAGTTTTCCCGCGCCTTACCGCCAGATTCAACTTTGCCTGCACGTGGTAACGGTTGCAAATTCCCCGCGTTTTCCCGCGCTTGGCAACGGTGTCTGTTTTCCCGCGCTTGCCCCACGAGTTTTGATTGGCTTATTGTGTTATTTGCGTGTGTTATGTTGTTAGCTTGTTATGAATCTTTTACTTACCGTAAAAAGAATTTCAGAAAAATCATATAAGTCGAGAGCATAACACGCACACACAACTGAAAACAAACCTATTTTAAACTCCTTTCAATCCTGTCAATTTTCAGAAGCAAAGCCCTGCCCAAAAGATGCCAAATGCGGAAGTCACGCCACTTGTATGCTTGATCCTATGTTTCCCAAAAGTCCCATTTGCAAATGTGACAATGGATTCAAGAAAACCAAGAATGGAAAATGCGTAGGTAAGTTTATTCTTGTGCAGAGTGAAAAAGGAGGGGTTTTTTTTATACTACATCTGTTTCTATGTTAAGGTTCAAAGGAGTGTAGCCTCTTACACAGACTTTTTTATTGAGATCACTACGACTCCCCCAGCCTCATTTTTAGGCCTAGTCGCGCTTATCCAGCGAGCCGAGCTGCCTGTCTGAGGCTTGGGACCAAGCGTGATAGCGCAAAGCTTCCTGGGTGCGTCTTCCCAATCAGCTCAACGGGTGACGTCACTTTCGGCCGCGCACCAAGGAAGACTGGGGACGAGGCTGCAACTCCCCTATAAAGGACGAAAGAGGATTGAAGAGGACTTCCCCATCCCCCCTGCCCCCCTCCCCCCACCATCCTCCTGCTTCCTTCCCAAAGTAAGTATTTTAGAGAGTTTTGGAGAGAAAATTTTCCTATAAGCTTCAGGCATGCGCAATTGTTGATCATTAGGCTCGTTTGATTTGAGCCTAGAGGTTGGTTTAAAGCCCTGCCTTTTCCGCGGATCGATCCTTCTCCTGGCGCGAAAAGCATACGTGAATGCAGAAGAAGAGAAGTTTTAATTGATTTGATTGTTTTCCAGGATTTTAAAAAGTTGATCTTTGTCAACAATTCCAGTCTGTCCGCGTTTGGAAATGAAGGGTGAATTAAAGAGATAATAAGGCAATAAATGGGTTGGTGGTGCGTAATAACTGAGGGATGCCTACTCTCAATTCTGTTTTGTTTTTTTGTTTAGAGTGCTTAAATAACACGGACTGCAAACAGGTATACGCAACCTGTTACAATGGAATGTGCAAGTGCAAGGACGAGTTGATAAAGGACGAGAAAACCTGTAAAGCTGGTGAGGGCATGTTGTCTTGAGGCTTACTGACCGATTTGTTTCACACTGCCATAATTTCAGAATTCCAGTTTTCTTCTTAGATACGTCTGCCACTAATATGCTAGTTTAACTACAATTGGATAATATAATTTCAGAGTCTTAGTTAGCATAGCCCTGGGATATTTAATAACTATTCCAAGAGCGCGCGTTGGATATGAGATGATAGATGTCCAACGAGGCATATCATCTCCTCATATCCAACAAGCGTGAGGGGAACAATTGTTTTTTTTTCTTTTCTTTTTACAATCAAGAAATATTGCAAGATCTTGCTGAGTTCGCTTTGCAAGAACAACCAGAAGACAATTTAATGGCCGCTCATATACCATGGCCGCTTAGCCAATCAAATTACTGGAATTGCATTATACAATGATCCAGCTTTTAATAATAACCATTACACCACACCCGAGAAATCGTCTTCTGGTCTTTCTTGCTCAATGAAATCACCACGATCTAGCAAAATTTTCTTGGTTGTTTTTAATAAAACAATTATTCCACTCGCGCTTGTTGGATATAGGATGGTTATATCTGACTCGGCGATATGTACCTTTTTGGCTATCTATATATCGTTTCATTTCCAACTAGTAGTCGTGAAATAATTGCTATATTTCACTCACTCATCCTCACAGACCACTGGTGAAGCATAAGGCCACAACACTCTCCTGCTATCTCTCTCGATCTCTTGTTACCTTCCCAGCTTTTATACCCCACGTAAGGCCCATTTCGCGCAGTCCAGATTCGACAACTCTCCGCCATGCTGCTTTTGGCCACCTTGTGGCTTTTTATGGTATGCGTTCCTCGGGCATTCTTAGAACGTGGCCGAACCATGTGACATTACGACTCTAAATTCCTATATGTAGTACTATGAAATTATAGTTTGGGCTATATTGCATTCTGTTTCAGCGCCTTTACATGAGTGCAAGGTGGATATGGATTGCGACGCCCGGGCGAAATGTTATGAAGGGAAATGTGTCTGTCAAGGAAATACAACTGGGAACGGAAAATACTGCAGAGGTAACAGTTCATTTCAATAGTTCCTGTGGTTTGCTCAGCTCTGTGCTCTTCGGTTGGTTTGAAAATATCCTCTAATATGTCTCACAAATTGCGAGCAAACTTATTGCTTCCTCAACCGATAAACAGTCAACTCTCGCCTTGCGGACACGTGCACCTCGCTATTACAGACGCCCCGATAACACGAACAGCAGCCAAATCCCCAGCAAAAATAAATTACAGACGTTTGACTGAAATAAATTTCCGCTATTACGGACTCTCGCTATTAACGACATTAACTCACGGTCCCGAGGGTGTCCACAATAAAAGGAGTTGACTGTAATCGGGAACAAAAAGGGGCTCAAGGCTATAGTGTGCTAGCCTAAGGATGCTATCTGCGTTTGGCATCGGTTGCATGTTTCTACTGTAATTTCAGACAAGCATTATCTCCGTTCTAACTTCCCGCGCAGATGAACTAATGCTTAAGAACCATGCTCTCAATTGCTTAACATTAAACCCGTTATTAAATTCAATAATTATGAGCCAGTAGAATTGCGTTTTCAAGTTGGAACAAACCAGTTGTCTGTTTAAATTTCAGTGTCACTAGCATGTCCACCGGGTCACCAATGTGGCAGCAATGGTACCTGTCTTGTAGATCCTCTGTTTCCAGATAATCCTAAGTGCAGGTGTGAAGCTAGGTACAGCTATTCAAAGAACGGCAAGTGTGTAGGTAGGTGGACCCACCAGGGTCATGCACCCAACCCCTGTGCAGCTTCGAAGGGAATGGGTTTTGAAATTTTGCTGGAATGGCCGATGGGCTACAAATTTTGCTTTTGATGTGACATGTGGTTGCATTATATCTTTCACGAAATGTAATAAAACGAAGGAAGTTTGTATAAACTTGCATGTTCCTCTCAATATTCTCCAGCAAAAAGGCGAAAGTTAACTGAGGCAAGATATAAGGAAAACTAAGTCAAAGCGAGCAATCATGAAACTCTTCACTTCAAGTTATCAGAAGTGAATCAACATCCGCAAACAGGGTAGTGCCGGGATGAGACAAACAAGGACAAAAATAAACTCTTTGATCTTTTAAAACATCAGAATATAGTTAAATAATCCGGGAGTACACGTTCACCAGAACGTCTTTACTGCAGATGGCTTGATTGCTTTGTTTGCGTGCGCTGTAATTATAGGTGTTTACTTTGCTGATTTCATTGGGGTTTGGCCATCAGACGATGGTAGATATAAAAATGACATTATAAACATTATTTTATAGTGCTGAAGTGAGGACTCAAGTCGTTGTAGTTGCCCGGGCCTGCTGCTATATCAAGGAATTTGGTTTTCCAAGGTTAAAAACAATTCTTTGAACCCACAACCTCTGCGTTGGATCACCACAGCCCGGTTGCTCGAAAGCCGATTAACGCTAATCCACGATTAAAAATTAACCGAGGTTTTCATCTCGCATTTTAAAAATGTTCTTGAAAGCTAATTTTACACTAGTGGTAAAGAAAAGTTTAAGTGAAAACTGAGGAACAAATTAAAATCTTTTTGAAGAGCCTTCATTGATTAACAGTTAAACTCGAATCAAAGTCCACGTTAACCCAGGATTAGCTCAGTCGGGCTTTGAAAAACTGGACCCAGCTCTCTAACCAAGTGAGCCACGAGGTCAGCTGGAAGCAAATCGTGGGAATGAGATGATGATGTGGTCAGACCTTAGACTGACATATTTTTTGTTGTGATGCTCTTGTAGAATGCCTTACAGATAAGAACTGTACGCCATATTCCAGGTGCGAGCGTGGAATCTGTAAGTGCAAGGATGAACTGATCAAAGATGGAAAAACGTGCAAACCAGGTGAGAGATAAAATAAATGTTCGAGTGAAATTTGCCATCACTAGAACTACGGTAACCCTTAAGTGTCATTGTCTGAGAAAGTGTTCCAGGGGCCAAAACTTGTGGTCAACCGATTTGGCTGAAACTTGGCACAGAAGTTGGTTGCCATGAGATATTTCAAAAGCCAATTTGGCTCACTTCTCTGACTTTAAGTTTTAGAGTTTCAGGGGGGGTCTCATTTTTTGCCCTTTGAGTACAAAAAATCCAGCCTTTCAGGGGTCATTTTGAAAGTGCCATAAAACCCAACTGGTAAATTGTGCTGCCAAATGAATTTGACTATGAATATTACTATAATAGAGCTTTCATTTCATACATGTAACTTTGCCCTCAAGGTATTGGACAGAGAGGAGCCTGGGGCTAGAGTTTGGCCAAAATTAATGTCAAAATTACAACCCAAAATTGCCATTTTTTCAAAAAATCAGTGTATCTACCTGCCTTCTTGCATAACATCCGTACCTAAACCATTATTTACTTTAGTGACCCAATTATCAAAATCAGTTGAGAAAAATTTGGCTTATCATGGTTTGTTGAATTTTTGTCACAAACACTCCATGCCTCTATAAGGTCATGCAAAATGGAATTTTGAGCATAATTAATGCCATAAACAAACCAAATTGTTGACATGAAGCCCTTATTCTGTATTTGGTAAGTGAAAATGAATTGTTAAAGCCAAATCAGTTTAATTGTTTAGAAATGCTCTGATTCTTACCTTACAATTGCTCTTAAAGGCCTTTGATTAGCACAACAAATACCCTTATTTAGCAAAACAAGGGTTAATTTGTAATTTGAAGACCTAGTATCCATCAAACAGCACAAATGATGAAGGCCTTACCTCGATATAACGATCTTTCTAAACGATGCTTGAATTTTTCATTGATTAATATTCAGTTTCAAGTCATAATTCTTCTCCGTTGCTCCAAGCATGGAAAGTCTCTATATTTTGTCAGGCCTGATTTTTATTATGATTACAAGATAAAGTTAGCTCAACGAAAACGTTCGTTAGCATATAATTCCTCGCGAAGCGAGGGTAATAAATTTGTCGGGCCGAGCCGGCCCGAGCGGAGCTAAGCCGCGCGAATTCGAGCGAAAAATATATTTATATATATATATATATATATATATATGTTTTTTTGAAGGTGTCCGCACTTGAATGACGTCAGACTGTCTGGCGTCGTCTGAAAAAAATTTGCATACATCGGAAAAAATATGCGTGCATGATCAAATTTCAACTGCAATGTTCATCAATATTCACTGGATACAGAACTCTCTCTCCACAATCTTTTCCCTTTCTTTTAGAAATCTTTTTTTGTGAAAGATTGCATTGAAGAAATTACACGTTTTGTGGCCGCGGTAAAATAATTTTCCGTGGGAAATAAATTCATCGAACACGACAGCGCTGCACGCCCGTTGTATATTTCATCGCGTCAGAAATAGATTTTTAACCGCAAACTAGCCTGTGGAACTACGTAAAGACCATGCTCATCAAAATAATTGCTATGTTCAGAAACCTTTTAATCTCCTCATTTGATGCTACAACATGAAAGAGGGCTTTCCACCCAGCCCCAGCTTCGCGAGGTTTTGCGAGTCACGTATTTCTAGTCTATGTCTGTTAACAGCCTGAACAGTTCTTGTAAATAGCCACCAGTAAAGGAGCCTGGCCATGCATACATAGATATATACGTAGAGATATACGAGCTGCAGTTTATAGCAGTGTCGATGTGACCCGTTACTTCAGCGTCCTCTAGAGCGGAGTAAATGAAACCATCCGTCAAGAAGGAATGCACAGTTAGGAGAGCTCGATAGTAAAACAAAAAACTTGTGTTGCTGAATATAATAACCAAACGAGGCCAGGGCATTGAGATGATGCAAAATCAACTGGCCCGCCATTTTGGACATAGGAGAGAGTGGGGACTGGACCGAGGTTACGTTCTTCTTCCGTTTCGCGGGTATGTTTTATCAGGTGTAGGAAATTCAAGGGTAATTTCACGATGGCACTTTGTTCGTTTGGAGGGGCAAGTGGTCAGTGCGGTGCCACCGCATGGGCTCCGCACGAAACAGGAATGGTTCCTTTATTATCCTGCGAGAATGATATGACTGAATGGTTGAAGGAAAAGTACAAGGGGTCAGGTGCGTCCGGGGCAAGAGGAAGACCTGGTCATACCAAAGCAGCAGGTGATTCAAAACATCTGTTAGGGATCATACACGCGCATAAATGGCTTTTATCGCGATCCAGTGGACTCTTTTCTGTTGAAGAGAGACCACGATATTTTACTATATTGTCGTCTCAAATCGTTTGTTTATGACTGATTCAAGATTTCCCGAGGTAATTTACTTGATTCTTGCTAAGAGAAACAAACATTCAACAAATTGTTCACAGGAAGGGCAAAGGGGTTCACTAAAACCCTAACTTTGAAAGGTAAGAGCGCAGTTATTTTATCGCAACAATCTCTATGACCAATAACAACGATAAGAATAACTTGAAGTTGAAGGCTGTTTTTCGTCTGCTCGTTCTGTTTGTTTACATTCAGCTTTACCTGTTCAGACGCTTATCACGCAATCACAATTCGAGCGTGAAACCCTACCGGTTTCCTATATTTGCCAGTTTCGTCTAAGATAAGAGAACTTGAAAAATCTTTGCAAACATGCTGCATCGAAGCTTTTCGATGAAATTGACATTTTGAGCGAGAAAATGTCTTGTTTCACGGATAACTCTCTTGGTAACAAAAATTATTCGGATACATTTTTTAATTACTTATAATTAGTTATTTTAGTATGTAAATAGAGGCGGTATAATTTCAGGAATCTTATACTCAGTTTAAAACCTATCTCAGATTTATCGTTGTATTCTGAAGCTCAACTAATTGATTAAACATTTTTTTCTACAAAAATAGATGAATCACGATAAAAAGAAACTACATTCGATTTTGAGACGGTATTACGACTTGATAAAATGACACCATGACATACGTACAGAATGTTTTCCCGTATATGGACTCTCTGCTTCGCATCGTTAAGAAGTCCCTATATTGTCGCAAAATCTGCCAAATTAGTTTGTGTTATGGGATTTGCTTAGAAGATCTAACCTAATTAAACTGCGTGCTAATGCATAGGCAATGAGTCCACGTGTGTCCTTGAATGGGAACTGATCCTGAATCGTTCCGGAAGAGCAATTGACCAGGTAGATGTTGGAAGGATGACCGTGTGCCCAAAGCATCGGTTTCAACTTACTACGCTTTATAAAGCAAAGGTAATGAATAGAGATTTTTAAAGGATTGATCGATGCGTGAGTCTTATCTGGCAATATAACATACCACAGGACACCCACCTTTTAAGGCAGGCCCTTTGAAGGTTCAGTTCATAGAAATACAGCTTACAATCCCAGGTTACAACCCTGTCATTTCCGAGCAGAGCTGATTGGTCTTTATTGCGCAAATTACGTTTGGTTGTTGTTGGTTTTTTTAGTTGCAGGCTCTTAATGAAACATCTCTTCCCTAGTGATGCTAATGCATTACTGACCTGACACTTTCTTCACTCAAGCTTTTCCCTAGAGAGTAGATTTCTGGCTTTCTACCTGTGTGTATGTGTGTGAGAGGGGGGGGGGGGAGGGGGAGGTAGTGGGTGGAGGGGGACATATGCTAGTGAAATCGTTACACCCCCTCAATCCTGAATTACTTATGTTAGCCACGGTATGTTGTTAACTTGCAAATTGTGCTGTAGGATAAATGTTGTCATCCGTGCCATGAAGAGAAAGCACCATCGCGTGTAAAAAAAGTGTCTAAAGTATTCACCCGCAAGAGGCGTGTGAGCAAATTCATGGCGGAGAGAATCTACAGGAACACTGGCGTAGTCGTTGCTATAGGCTCTGGTAAATATATACTGTATCTACGTTTTCTTATTTCTGTCCATGATACCCGGGGGTGGCACTATACTTTCAAGCAGATTACTTTCCCCTTTTTTTGAAAAAAAAAAAAACTCTAACTGGTAAGGAAGATCATTCTAATGACATATTACCATTGCCATTCTATTGCCATTCTTATAGGACTAGTAATCAAAACTCAAAGACAGGCCGATGTACCTTGCATTCGCTACCCCAATTAACGCATATACTAAAACACTATTTTT
>NW_028145431.1:1710000-1787500 GCF_977016875.1 Pavona decussata | reverse complement strand
TTGCCACTTTCAAGACAATCGAAGAGGCAGATGAGCACATGGACACAGGTCATCATATTATGACTCCAGAGAAGGAGTCCATATACGACAACGTACGTAGGCAGTGGGCAGCTGTAACAACATCAGTAAAAGATGCTGGCCAGAAAATTGGCAGGGCAGATTATGTTCCTGTGGCGAACTTAAGACCTGGCAAAGGATGGGCCTTAAAGAAGCCGAAAGCGGCGGTGAGAATATCTTCGGGTGTCAAAGAATTTTTGACAAATTTATTCATCAAGGGAGCTAAGGATCTTCACCAAAAAGCTATGCCAGCAGACGTGGTGGATCAAATAAAGAAAACTTTCCCAGTTTCAGAGTGGGTTGAGGTACAGACTGTCAAAGGATACTTTTCTCGTTTGGCTTCGCAGCAGAAGGGACTTCCAGTTAGCGAAGAGGAGGGTGAAGACGAAGCGCTGGAGAAAGAGGATTACATGGAGCAACTAGTCGGGGTGGCTGAACAAGAGATCGGCCTCAAGCACCCTCTTGTATATGATGATTTCAATTTTTGTGATCTCTCTACCGGGAGTAGATTAGCCAAGGTTCTGGAAAAGCAAAAACTCAGTCAGCTTCGGTCATTCTGCGAGTATTTTGACGTGGAAATTTCTGGTCGTGCTAATCGTAAAGCATCGTATTACGAACCTCTTATACAATTAGCAAATTCCTGTGATTGTCGCAAGTAAAGAATTTTTTTAGATTCTTCGACTTAAAACCCGCCTTACTTATAAAATCAATGAGTCAGTTAAGGTTGCGCGACTCGTCGACTTGGTCCATTCATTGCACTCTCGCGTCCAAGATGATACAATACCAATCACATCGCGAGGCGTTTCATGACTTTGTATGAGGTGTTTCATATCAACTTCAACACGAAAAAAGTTTATCATCAAGCTCTCCTAACTGTGGATCCCTTCTGCGGTTTCACTTACTGAGCGCTAAAGTATTTGGGAAATCTGATAGATCGTGGGTCACCTAGATGCTGATCATTGTGGCTTGTATGTACACTGGATCTACGCTTGGTCGATTCATTACTGATGCAAGAGCTTTTTAGGCTATTAAAACGTCAGACAAAGATTATCTGTTAACGATCGTTTTGTCTAAGCTTACTTTATCTTTTAAAATATGGCTTGGAAAGTTATGGGGACTTTCCATGCTTGCGGTAATACATGGAAATATGACCTGAAAAATATAAGTCAGAGAAAAACTCAAATATTTTTATATGAAGGTAAGAACATTGTCATTTGTGCTCTATGAATAGTACAGTAACACTCTCGTAAGCGACCACCCTTGATGCAGGACAAAGTGGTCGCTTATGCTGAGAGGTGGTGATCTACAGGAAAAAATTAGGAAACTAAGCTCAAACCGAAGTGATTTGAACGTGATTAGATAAAATTATTACCTAACAAGCAACAACTAAGGCAAACAGACAATGCCAATAATGTTTCAAAACGAATGGCGCTTAGAACTGTTGAAAATTTGTACATAACATCTTTCATCAATGATACAATCCAATTTTACCTATAGATGGTATTACAGCCTTTTTTGCTAGTCAACTGTTATAATCTTCTAGCACACTTGGTCAGCGCTTTTTAAAACTGAACTTTTGTGATATTTGAGCAATGGTTTTCTTACAGTCATACGTGATCATGCCGGGTGGTCGCTTACGAAAAGTCGGTTCGTTATAACAAAGTTGACTGAAGTAGGTTTTCAAAGAAAAAATTCACCTTTTTTTGCCCAATGAAAGGCCTTTTAAGAGCACTTGTACGGTAAGAGTCGGGGTAATTCTAAACAATCAAACTGATTTGGCTTTAACAATTCATTTTCACTTACCAAATACAGAATCAGGGCTTCATGTCAACAATTTGGTTTGTTTATGGCATTAATTATGTTCAAAGTTCCATTTTGCAGGGCCTTAGAGGGGCATGGAGTGTTCGTGGCAAAAATTCAACAAACCGTGATAAGCCAAATTTTTCTCAACTGATTTTGATAATTGGGTCAATAATGTAAATAATGGTATAGGTACGGATGTTATGCAAGAAGGCAGGTAGATACACTGATTTTTTGAAAAATGGCAATTTTGGTTTGTAATTTTGACATTAATTTTGGCCAAACTCTAGCCCCAGGCTCCTCTCTGTCCAATACCTTGAGGGCAAAGTTACATGTATGAAATGAAAGCTCTATTATAGTAATATTCATAGTCAAATTCATTTGGCAGCACAATTTACCAGTTGGGTTTTATGGCACTTTCAAAATGACCCCTGAAAGGCTGGATTTTTTGTACTCAAAGGGCAAAAAATGAGACCCCCCCTGAAACTCTAAAACTTAAAGTCAGAGAAGTGAGCCAAATTGGCTTTTGAAATATCTCATGGCAACCAACTTCTGTGCCAAGTTTCAGCCAAATCGGTTGACCACAAGTTTTGGCCCCTGGAACACTTTCTCAGACAATGACACTTAAAAGACTTCAATAGGCCTTGGAGCCCTCGAAATAAATTTGTAAATTTATACAGCGCATGATTGAGAGACGAGATGATCAAATGCGCTTTATAGTATGGGGACACTCTCCAGATCGAATTGGAATTTGATGTTGTTTTCTGGGGGAGAGGGGAAAACCGGAGTACACGGTGGAAAACCTCTCGGAGCATGGACGAGAACCAACAACAAACTCAACACACAAATGGCGTCAACTCCGACAATTGCACCCGAGCCAGTTTTCTGAGAGGCCGGTGCTGTCACCACTGCGCCATCCCTGCTCCCTATCTCCTGTTTCATGGCCCTGGGATGATCTTCGAAAGACCTTATATGAGTCTTGGAAGTGACCCTCATGTGAACAAACAAATCTTTCGGTTTAAAACTCTTGTACTGAATTTCTCGACCTAGTGCAGAAGCTTTTCGCAAGTTTGAGACAGCAGGCGATGTGCTCCCCGGGAAAATCAGGCAAAATTATTGACAAATGTCTCTGTTGCGTTGGAATAACGCGATATATAAAAGTACAAGCTCTCTGCGCCACCGTTTTCTTGAAAGTCGAGAGAACGAGCAAATCATGTTGGCTAGAAAGCTGAGTGACCAGACACGTGTGGATCTAGGATTTTTTTGGAAGAGGTGTCAGTCGCTCGCCATGAGCTCTTACGGAGGGTGAGTGGGCATGCCAAACAAAACATTTTTGAAAAACAACGGTAGTGTTTTTAACAAAGAAAATATGGTATTTTTTAACTTTTTATAGTTGGAGTTGCAGTCTCTCCCAAGATTCATCCCCGCCGGTTCAATTGCTTGCTTGAGAGTTTTTGCCTCATCTCTTCCTTTTAACAGACCATTTTAGGGCTACCAAGGAAATCACTGCTAACAGTCTATCTGTTATTTGGTAGAATTAGGCTGATTTAGCAACAGAACGGGAACGTCAGTTGACAACGGCGCGCGCATCAAGAATGCCCATATATAGTCGAAATAGACTCGTGTCCAGACTATTCCGCGAGCTCTCGCGTCCTCAAATGACGTTCCCGTTCTGTTGCTAAATCAATTATTTTCTCGTAACGGCATAACTGATTAAGTTTATTTTAACTTCATCTCTCAAGCGCCATTACATCTGTGTGACGAGGAGCACAAGTGTCATGAGAATGCGGAATGCTTTTATGGAAAATGTTACTGTAAAGACAACCTAACAGGAAACGGAATCTTCTGCAGAGGTGAGCTTGGAAGCCATAGTCAAATAATAAGCACTTCCCATGCTTTTTTGCAGGATTCCCCTACGATTGTACCAGGCAGTAGTAATCATATTAAATAATAAACGTCATTTGAGAAAAGTCAAGACTGTAGTTTCTTTCTTTCGTTATTTATTAATTTTCCTTTTGTTATTTCTTCACAATACAATGACTTATTTTTTTCGTCTCTTTTGTACAGATTCTCTGCCTTGCCCTGAGGAACACCTATGCGGAAAAAACTCTGTTTGTGTTGTTGATCCACTGTTTCCAAAAACCCCAACTTGCAAATGTCTGCTGGGTTTTAAAAAGTCGGCTGATGGAAAGACTTGTGAAGGTATGTAACCATGGAAACGGCACGCGCAAAAGTTGAGAGGTTTGCTGCAATTCGTTGTTAAGGTCGAGTACAACGATCTTTTAAACACCGTGTTAGGAATTATGGTTACTAGGATGTAAGCTGAAGTATATGTTTATCGCTGCATGTAATTAAATGTGAAAACTCAATTTTATAGCCTTAGACCCATGGCACAAGGTCTCTGTCTCTCGACATATTAAGGCTAATATACCGATTATTTGGCCCAATTTGACAAAGAAAATGCCGGCGTGAGAGGACAAAAATCGTTTTAAAAATCTGTAAAAGTACTGCAGTTTTTTTGCAATCGGGCCGCCGCGCAAATTGTCCATGCGATTGAACATACTAATCAGGCCGTTAAATCCGTTTATGTCTGAATTAGCCTTTACAGTGAAAAAAGATCGCAAGCGCAAACACAAGACCGTTCGTTTTACTATAAAAAGTAGGAAAAACAAAGCAACAGTTATCAAGCCTCCCCCCTCCCCCTTGTTAGGTTAGAGAGCTAGTTAGAGTTACTCAGTAGTTCTCCTAGCAGGGGCAAAGGTCACCTTTTGTATTATTGTACTTGCTTTGTTTCCTTTCATTATTAATTTTTTCGACCGGTTCTTCCAGTCTTCGCTTGGCACGCATCACAGTTCTGCGCTTTCCTCCCCCTCCTCCTCATCATCATCATCATCATTATCATCATCATCATCATCATCCTCTTCTTCTTCTCCTTTATTTAAACACGATATCATATCACTAAAAACCGTCTTCGAATGACCCATGTGAGAGCAAGGAAAAAACTACTCGAAACACATTAAAGAAACTAATTATACTAAGAGTAAACTGTAACAAACTACTCTGTTATATTGAGTAAACAATGTAATAAGAATTAAAGTAATGAATTGGTTTGTTTTCTTCCTTCAGAAATATCCGACTGTCTTTTGAAAGGACTGTTGTGTCCTAATGGCACCAAATGCCAATCTGTGAATGGAACAATCGACTGCGTCTGCAACGAGGGCGTTAAGATATTTCATGGAGCTCAAAACTTCACATGTGAAAGTACGTACTGGTTTAAATAAAAAGCCAAGTAGCATATTATATGCATGTTATCGTTGATAAAAGCTTTTTGATAGTGATTTGCAGGTTGGTTTTTCAACCTGATCGAGGGCCAATTCGGAATCTGACCCATGTCTTCCCTATAATGTCAACAGCACCAGCGAATTACTCCACATTGCCTCTCGCTGCCAAAGGTAAAGATCATGTTCACATTGATCCAGGCAAAGTGGCTCAATGGTTCTCATGAGGCTAGTCCATCGTAGGGAATCGCAGGGTAGACGCCAGCGCCCTCAATACTACAGTTGCAAGCTACAACTGTCCTCAAAATGTTGAAACACTGTTTGTTCAAGGCTTTTCTCTCCTTCTTTCTTTGCAAGCAATGTTGTTTATAAGCAAAACGGAAGCGGCGAGGACGGGCGTACCGATTTGCTCAAACAACATTGAACCAAAGGAAAGGGGAGCAGTCAAAATGTCAAAATGGTAGTCATTGGACCGCTAGGAAAACCACAAAAACAACAGCGTGACCAATGGTTCCATTCCTGAAAATATTTTGCGAAAGGATCAACGCGACAATTTCTAACCAGAATGATGGAATAAGGAATTTATAAACACACCAAATAGTTGTGTTGCATGTAATGTTACAGCTTGTCGCTGGGTCCTGATGCCAAGTAATAAGGGAAACAATTTGGTGCTACTTGTTGCGTTGCCAGTTGCGACCTTTTTTGCATGCATTATTACCTCTGCATGAGAAACGTTTTTTTTTTTCTGCAACTGGCATAAGAATTTGTTGCGCACGGAACTGGTTTTCAAAAACTCATTAATAATCCATAAGCCCATTGACCTATCAAATGGTTGATAAAACATCACGTGCAGTGGTTTTATTTCCGATAAAACCTCCTCCTTATTGGTATGCGGTGTTTAATGTTTTTCTCGTATGCTAATTTTCAACGTTCACAAAAACATCATTGTTATGAACTCTCTTGACACACACTTTTCTAGGAATGTTTTTGAAGCCGTTTAAAAAACTCGCAGCACGTGTTTTATCGGGTCTAAAGCCACTAGGCTGCGCCTCGTGGTTTTAAATCCCGTTATAACACTGCTGCTGCTCGTGTTTTAAACTTTACATAGTGTAACAACTGAAAACAAACGCAACGTATAACGAAACATTTGTAAGACGACAAGTTACACGAAAATGCGGCGTTCATTAACGACAACAACAAAATGCTGCACAACAACAACAAGAAACTGATGGAAGCAAACTCTTCTCGACAGTTTCAGTGGCAAAGACGGGAAATTGCAATTGTACAAAACATGCGGTTTGCCATCGTGGAAAATGCAAATGCACGAGAGGATATAGCATGGACAACGAAGGGCAGTGTGTGCCAGGTAATATGATTAAGGGCTTACTTCTTCTTATGGCGTCCACACATAACCAATAGGGACCTTAAGCAGAGACGACGACGACGGAAACGGAACTTAAAAAATTACCTTTCGCGATGATTTATACTCTCTCAGTTCGTGTAATGTGGCCGAACTATCGAGGAGCTAACGTAGTAGGGGCGCCTTTAAAGTTCAGAATGAGAATGGAAAATTAATCATCATGCGTTCACGTTCTCCATAAAACCTTAAATTGGTCATTTCACGTTGTCGTTTTGCAGAGGACGGCAAAGAAATGCACCAAAGTGTATAATGCACGTGCAGAGCCAGTGAATTGCTAATTTAAACTTGTTTTCTGATATTCTCGTTGACGTCGCCGTCGTTGCTGCTTAAGGTCCCTAATATTCCGTTTAAAAGGGAATAAAACAAACCATAAAATGAGATGAATATGACACTGAGTGTGAAGCAAACGGTAAAGAGACTTGTGATAAGTATTGGCTTTGCATATCAGTACAAATGCATTACACTTTATAGAAGAACGTCTAATTTTGCGGCCCAGGCTGAACCAAAACTGGAGGTTTCTGAAACGTCTTGAGTTACGTGGTACAGAAATGTCGAAAACCGATATGTAAGTGACCAGGAAACAAAAAAAAATATTGCGCTGTATCATATCAAATTTATGCCTGGTTAGCCTAGATTTAAGTGCAGAACAGAAAAAAAAATAGTAAAAAGCTTTATATACTAGTCTCAGCCTGGGTGCGTTCTTGGTATGTTCTTAAAATCTGGTCAATAGACCATTTTCATGATGGCGCCATTTGACTACAACTACCAGAATACATTTCGTTTTCCCTTTCAAATTCAAATTTTGTAATCCCAGTGGAGAGCAAAGAACAATAGCTCTAATTTGCACGAGAAAGCAAAAGAATGAAGGATTCTGGTAGTTGTTGTCAACTGACGCAATAGTGAAAATGTCCTGTTTCAGCCTAAACATTCATAAAAAAAAGGTTTTATAAAAAAAAAAGAGTGTACCGACTTTATGACATAAGTGATTTGGAAAATTTGATAGAAACTGAGGAACATCACATACGTGGGAAAAATCATGCTGGTTTAGGTTTTACTAGACTTCGAAGTAGCGATATTATCAACCAACGTAAATGTCAAGTTATGTGAAGCCGAGCGACTGTATTATTCGATTAGTTCAATATTTCAGCTATGCAGCCCTTGTTCCTCTTTTAACGACTTTCATGTTTCTGCGCAGGTCCAGATCCTCGAGCTAGTCACCAGCGCCAACCGGGAGAATGGGAAACCAACGTCAATGTCTCTTGCTCCTCATACGTCACGAGTCACGTGATTCTTGCAATGATTCCCTTGCTTTGCCACCAAGCCTTAGTGTCATGACAAGGAGAATGGGCACGCCTTTTTCTTATAGAACAGGAACACAAAACTGAACGATGTAGACGTTCTGGCTTCACGAATTGTTCTTTCTTTCCATAACGTGGCCTGTAAAATTTTGACGGAATTGCAAACTTTGCTAATGAGTTGAACAAATATTTACTAAACACTAATCCAACTTTCTGAATTAGATTCAGGTACTCAGTGAACTTTGACCATATTGTTAAGTTTAATGAAGTATGCGAGAACCTTATTTTTGCCAACAACACAGGCACTTATATTAAAAGTATTTAGCTCATACATTATAATCTTATGGGTTTCATAATCGGAAAATTTTGAGCAACCTTAATTTCATTGAGGTAATAATTTTCTTTCTTTAAAGCCAAAGAAAAAATAAAAGTCACACAATTAAAGGCTATTTATTCGTGAGTATATTATATTACACTCTAATGATTTTTGCTAAATAACAAAGGAAGCCTGTAAAATGCCGTGAACTCTTAGCCGTCATAAAAACCAAGACAGACTTACCGCTGGTGAATTTTTCTTTTAACAGTTTTAAGCATGTTAAAATACAGTAAGCCGCCGTTACACGTTGAAACTTTTAGCTGAAACGTGCGTGCAAAGGCGAACGAGACCAGTTTCACGAAGTGGTGTTACACGGTGAAACTCTTGTTTTTTCACCACTGCGACCGTTGCGAGCCGTTGCAGAAGTAGAAAGCGGTTCTACTTTTTGTGAAACTTGTCTCGCAACGGAAGTTCGAAAAAGTTTCACGAAACCGACCATGTTACACCGTGCAACGCCTGCTGAAACTTGTTTCGCAGCGCCGTTGCACAAAAGTTTCAGCTAGAAGTTTCAACGTGTAACGGCGGCTTAAGGTACCGTACGCACTGGGTTGACAAAATTTGTTTGGCTCTGCCAAAAATCTCGACAAATTTTCTCTCCACCAAATTTTGAATTTGGTAAACGCGTACACACTTGAAAACACCAAAATATAAGTCAACCATAAAGTTTTAATCTCGTTGAAATCGAACACCTTCTTTTAAGTTCTCGTAGCCTTGGCTTGCCGCAATTTCGTTTTGATCAGCAGCGGTACTTGTACTCTGGCAGTTTGAATAAAGTGCCGATCCACGATTACTTGTGCTTGAAGATGCAACTGGAATAAAGTTCTGCGAGCCGTACAGTAGTTGTATGGAGCCACCTTCAACATCTCCAGGTAAGAATAATGATCGTTTAAACCTCATTAATAATTCATAAGCCCATTGTCCTATCAAATGGTCGATAATACATCACGTGCAGTGCCTTTATATCGATAAACCTCCTTCTTATAAGTGTGCGGTGTTTTGTGTAATATTTAAAACACGAGAAGCAGTCCTTTATCGGACTTCAACACCACGAGGCGAAGCCGAGTGGTTTTAGACCAGATAAAACACATTTGGCGAAAAGTCGATTATTGGACGGAAAACAAATATTCTTTAAAAGCTGCCAATCCAATCAATGTATCCGAACCCGTCTCCTTTCTTAGACCTCCCAAGAGACCAGGGACAAAGAAATAGCCCACAAAAGATAAAGTCAGGGTGA
The DNA here is from genome assembly GCF_977016875.1 of Pavona decussata. Lineage (NCBI taxonomy): Eukaryota > Metazoa > Cnidaria > Anthozoa > Scleractinia > Agariciidae > Pavona > Pavona decussata. The sequence continues at coordinate 1,778,037 of NW_028145431.1, read as the reverse complement.
GAGTTAAACAGAAACTTCTTCCTTGGGGCGTTATTTTAACTTAAAAATAATCCGTAGAGACATAAAGGAGTAAAAAATGAAGACTTCAAAATTTGGCCATTTTTTACTCATAACCGTGGACTTACCCTTTGCCAAAAAGTCGATTTTTAAACGGACAACAAATATTCTTTAAAAGGCTTCCAATTGAATCAGTATGTACGTAAACGTCCAGTGAGACACTTTTTAGGCCTCCCAAGGGACCAGGGACAAAGAAAAAGAACACAAAAGATCAAGTCAGGGTGACAGTTCAACAGAAAATTCTTTGTCAGGGCGTTATTTGCACTTAAAAAATGATTCCCAAGGGCGTTTTGCGACACTCTCAGATCCCTAGGGACATAAACAAGTGAAAAATGCAGACTTCAAAATTTGGCCATATTTGACCAAACACCCTGGACTAACCCCTTAGAAAAAAGTCGATTTTTGGACGATATACAAATATTCTTTTAAAAGCTTCTAATCGAATCAGTGTGTCCAAAAACGTCCCCTGAGACACTTTTTAGGCCTCCCAAAGGGATCAGCGAAAATGAAATAGCACACAAAAGATCAAGTTCAGGGTGAGAGTTAAATAGAAAATTCTTTGTCAGGGCGTTATTTGCACTCAAAAATGATTCCCAAGGGCGTTTTGAGACACTCTGAGATCCCTAGGGACATAAACAAGTGAAAAATGCAGACTTCAAAATTTGGCCATTTTTGACCAAAAACCCTGGACTAACCCCTTAGAAAAAAGTCGATTTTTGGACGAAATACAAATATTCTTTTAAAAGCTTCCAATCGAATCAGTGTGTCCAAAAACGTCTTCTGAGACACTTTTTAGGCCTCCCAAGGGATCAGCGACAAAGAAATAGCCCAAAAAAGATCAAGTCAGGGTGAGAGTTAAAAAGAAACTTCTTTTCAGAGTATCTTTTGCACTTAAAAACGATTCCCAAGGGCATTTTGCGACACTCTGAGATCCCTAGGAACATAAAAAACTGAAAAATGCAGACTTCAAAATTTGGCCAGTTTTCACCCCTTAGAAAAAAGTCTATTTTTGGACGAAATACAAATATTCTTTTAAAAGCTTCCAATCGAATCAGTGTGTCCAAAAAAGTCCCCTAAGACACTTTTAAGGCTTCCCAAGGGGCCAGGGAAAAAGAAATAGCCCACAAAAGATCAAGTTCAGGAGGAGAGTTAAACAGAAAATTCTTTGTCAGGGCGTTATTTGCACTAAAACATGATTCCCAAGGGCGTTTTGTGACACTGATATCCCTAGGGACATAAACAAGTAAAAAATGCAGACTTCAAAATTTGGCCATTTTTGACCAAAAACCCTGGACTAACCCCTTACAAAAAAGTTGATCTTTGGACGAAATACAAAAATTCCTTTAAAAGCTTGCAATCGAATCAGTGTGTCCAAAAACGTCCCCTGAAACACTTTTTAGGCTTCCCAAGGGACCAGGGACAAAGAAACAGAACACAAAAGATCAAGTCAGGGTGACAGTTAAACAGAAAATTCTTTGTCAGGGCGTTATTTGCACTTAACAATGATTCCCAAGGGCATTTTGCAACACTCTGAGATCCCTAGGGACATAAACAAGTGAAAAATGCAGACTTCAAAATTTGGCCATTTTTGACCAAAAACCCTGGACTAACCCTTAGAAAAAAGTCGATTTTTGGACGAAATACAAATATTCTTTTAAAAGCTTCCAATTGAATCAGTGTGTCCAAAAACGTCTGCTGAAACACTTTGTAGGCCTCCCAAAGGACCAGGCACAAAGAACTAGCCCACAAAAGATCAAGTCAGGGTGACAGTTCAACAGAAAATTCTTTGTCAGGGCGTTATTTGCACTTAGAAATGATTCCCGAGGGTGTTTTGCGACACTCTGAGATCCCTAGGGACATAAACAAGTGAAAAATGCAGACTTCAAAATTTGGCCATTTTTGACCAAAAACCCTGGACTGACCCTTTAGAAAAAGTTGATCTTTGGACGAAATACAAAAATTCCTTGAAAAGCTTGCAATCGAATCAGTGTGTCCAAAAACGTCCCCTGAGACACTTTTTAGGCCTCCAAAGGGACCAGGAATAAAGAAATAGCCCTCAAAAGATCAAGTCAGGGTGAGTGTTAAACAGAAAATTTCTTTGTCAGGGCGTTATTTGCACTTAAAAAGGATTCCCAAGGGCGTTTTGCGAAACTCTAAGATCCCTAGGGACATACACAAGAAAAAACTGCAGACTTTAAAATTTGGCCATTTTTGACCAAACACCCTGGACTAACCTCTTAGAAAAAAGTCGATTTTTGGACGAAATACAAATATTCTTTTCAAAGCTTCCAATCGAATCAGTGTGTCCAAAAACGTCCCCTGAGACACTTTTTTGGCCTCCCAACGGACCAGGGACAAAGAAATAGCCCACAAAAGATCAAGTCAAGGGAAGAGTTGAACAGAAAATTCTTTGTCAGGCCGTTATTTTCACTTAAAAATGATTCCCAAGGGCGTTTTGCGACACTCTGAGATCCTTAGGGACATAAACAAGGGAAAAATGCAGGCTTTCAAATTTGGCCATTTTTGACCAAAAACCCTGGACTTAAGAGATAAAAAAAACCCACAAAAAATCAAGTCAGGGTGAGCGTTAAACAGAAAATTCTTTGTCAGGACGTTATTTGCACTTACAAGTGATTCCCAAGGGCGTTTTGCGATACTCTGACATCCCTAGGGACATAAACAAGTGAAAAATGCAGACTTCAAAATTTGGCCATTTTTGAGCAAAAACCCTGGACTAACCCCTTAAAAAAAGTCGATTTTTGGACCAAATACAAATATTTTTTTTAAAGCGTCCAATCGAATCAGTGTTTCCAAAAACGTCCCCTGAGACACTTTTTAGGCCTCCCGAGGGACCGGGGACAAAGAAATAGCCCACAAAAGATCAACTCAGGGTGAGAGTTAAACAGAAAATTCTTTGTCAGGGCGTTATTTGCACTTAAAAATGATTCCCAAGGGCGTTTTGCAACACTCTGAGATCCCTAGGAACATAAACAAGAAAAAAAATGGAGACTTTAAAATTTGGCGATTTTGACCAAAAACTCTGGACTAACCTCTTAGAAAAAAGTCGATTTTTGGACAAAATACAAATATTCTTTTAAAAGCTTCCAATCGAATCAGCGTGTCCAAACACGTCTGCTGAAACACTTTGTAGGCCTCCCAAAGGACCAGGCACAAAGAAATAGCCCACAAAAGATCAAGTCAGGGTGACAGTTCAACAGAAAATTCTTTGTCAGGGCGTTATTTGCACTTAGAAATGATTCCCGATGGTGTTTTGCGACACTCTGAGATCCCTAGGGACATAAACAAGTGCAAAATGCAGACTTCAAAATTTGGCCATTTTTGACAAAACACCCTGGACTAATAATCTGTTCATGTTGTCCTTCAGCAGCATGGTTAAAAATATATAAAAACTGTTCAATTGAGGCCTAACACTGCTGTTTAAAAACTAAAAACTAAAAACTAACCTGGACTAACCTCTAAGAAAAAAGTCGATTTTTGGACGAAATACAAATATTCTTTTAAAAGCTTCTAATCGAATCAGTGTGTCCAAGAACGTCCCCTGAGACACGTTTTAGGCCTCCCAAGGGATCAGCAACAAAGAAATAGAACACAAAAGATCAAGTCAGGGTAAGAGTTAAATAGAAAATTCTTTGTCAGGGAGTTATATGCACTCAAAAATGATTCCCAAGGACATTTTGCAACACTCTGAGATCCCTAGGGACATAAACAAGTGAAAAATGCAGACTTCAAAATTTGGCCATTTTTGACCAAAAACCCTGGACTAACCCTTAGAAAAAAGTCGATTTTTGGACGAAATACAAATATTCTTTTAAAAGCTTCCAATCGAATCAGTGTGTCCAAAAACGTCTGCTGAAACACTTTGTAGGCCTCCCAAAGGACCAGGCACAAAGAAATAGCCCGCAAAAGATCAAGTCAGGGTGACAGTTCAACAGAAAATTCTTTGTCAGGGCGTTATTTGCACTTAGAAATGAAACCCGAGGGTGTTTTGCGACACTCTGAGATCCCTAGGGACATAAACAAGTGAAAAATGCAGACTTCAAAATTTGGCCGTTTTTGACCAAAAACCCTGGACTGACCCTTTAGAAAAAGTTGATCTTTGGACGAAATACAAAAATTCCTTGAAAAGCTTGCAATCGAATCAGTGTGTCCAAAAACGTCCCCTGAGACACTTTTTAGGCCTCCAAAGGGACCAGGAATAAAGAAATAGCCCTCAAAAGATCAAGTCAGGGTGAGTGTTAAACAGAAAATTTCTTTGTCAGGGCGTTATTTGCACTTAAAAAGGATTCCCAAGGGCGTTTTGCGAAACTCTAAGATCCCTAGGGACATACACAAGAAAAAACTGCAGACTTTAAAATTTGGCCATTTTTGACCAAAAACCCTGGACTAACCTCTTAAAAAAAAGTCGATTTTTGGACAAATTACAACTATTTTTTTAAAAGCTTCCAATCGAATCAGTGTGTCCTAAAACCTCCCCTGAGACACTTTTTAGGCCTTCCAAGGGACCAGGGACAAAGAAATAGCCCACAAAAGATCAAGTCAAGGGAAGAGTTGAACAGAAAATTCTTTGTCAGGCCGTTATTTTCACTTAAAAATGATTCCCAAGGGCGTTTTGCGACACTCTGAGATCCTTAGGGACATAAACAAGTGAAAAATGCAGTTTTCAAAATTTGGCCATTTTTGACCGATACCCTCTTAGAAAAAAGTTGATTTTTGGACGAAATACATAAATTCTTTGTCAGGGCGTTATTTGCACTTAAAAATGATTCCCAAGAGCGTTTTGCAACACTCTGAGATCCCTACGGACATAAACAAGGGAAAAATGCAGGCTTTGAAATTTGGCTATTTTTGACCAAAAACCCTGGACTTAAGAGATAAAAAAAACCCACAAAAAATCAAGTCAGGGTGAGCGTTAAACAGAAAATTCTTTGTCAGGGCGTTATTTGCACTTACAAGTGATTCCCAAAGGCGTTTTGCGACACTCTGACATCCCTAGGGACATAAACAAGTGAAAAATGCAGACTTTAAAATTTGGCCATTTTTGACCAAAAACCTCGGACTAACCTCTTAGAAAAAAGTCAATTTTTGGACGAAATACAAATATTCTTTTAAAAGCTTCCAATCGAATCAGTGTGTGCAAAATCGTCCCCTGAGACACTTTTTAGGCCTCCCAAGGGACCAGGGACAAAGAAATAGCCCACAAAAGATCAAGTCAGGGTGAGAATTAAACAGAAAAATCTTTGTCAGGGCGTTATTTGCACTTGAAAATGATTCCTAAGGCGTTTTGTAACACTCTGAGATCCTTAGGGACATAAACAGGTGAAAAATGCAGACTTCAAAATTTGGCCATTTTTGACCAAAAACCCTGGACTAACCCCTTAAAAAAAGTCGATTTTTGGACGAAATACAAATATTTTTTTAAAAGCGTCCAATCGAATCAGTGTGTCCAAAAACGTCCCTTGAGACACTTTTTAGGCCTCCCGAGGGACCGGGGACAAAGAAATAGCCCACAAAAGATCAAGTCAGGGTGAGAGTTAAACAGAAAATTCTTTGTCAGGGCGTTTTTTGCACTTAAAAATGATTCCCAAGGGCGTTTTGCAACACTCTGAGATCCCTAGGGACATAAACAAGAAAAAACTGCAGACTTTAAAATTTGGCCATTTTTGACCAAAAACCCTGGACTAACCTCTTAGAAAAAAGTCGATTTTTGGACAAAATACAAATATTTTTTTAAAAGCTTCCAATCGAATCAGTATGTGCAAAAACCTCCCCTGAGACACTTTTTAGGCCTCCCAAGGGACCAGGGACAAAGAAATAGCCCACAGAAGATCAAGTCAGGGTGTCAGTTAAACAGAAAATTCTTTGTCAGGGCGTTATTTGCACTTAAAAAGGATTCCCAAGGGCGTTTTGCAACACTCTGAGATCCCTAGGGACATAAACAAGTGAAAAATGCAGACTTCAAAATTTTGCCATTTTTAACCAAAAACCCTGGACTAACCCCTTAGAAAAAAGTCGATTTTTGGACGAAATACAAATATTCTTTTAAAAGCTTCCAATCGAATCAGTGTGTCCAAAAACGTCTGCTGAAACACTTTGTAGGCCTCCCAAAGGACCAGGCACAAAGAACTAGCCCACAAAAGATCAAGTCAGGGTGACAGTTCAACAGAAAATTCTTTGTCAGGGCGTTATTTGCACTTAGAAATGATTCCCGAGGGTGTTTTGCGACACTCTGAGATCCCTAGGGACATAAACAAGTGAAAAATGCAGACTTCAAAATTTGGCCATTTTTGACCAAAAACCCTGGACTGACCCTTTAGAAAAAGTTGATCTTTGGACGAAATACAAAAATTCCTTGAAAAGCTTGCAATCGAATCAGTGTGTCCAAAAACGTCCCATGAGACACTTTTTAGGCCTCCAAAGGGACCAGGAATAAAGAAATAGCCCTCAAAAGATCAAGTCAGGGTGAGTGTTAAACAGAAAATGTTTTTGTCAGGGCGTTATTTGCACTTAAAAAGGATTCCCAAGGGCGTTTTGCGAAACTCTAAGATCCCTAGGGACATACACAAGAAAAAACTGCAGACTTTAAAATTTGGCCATTTTTGACAAAAAAACCCTGGACTAACCTCTTAGAAAAAAGTCGATTTTTGGACGAAATACAAATATTCTTTTCAAAGCTTCCAATCGAATCAGTGTGTCCAAAAACGTCCCCTGAGACACTTTTTTGGCCTCCCAACGGACCAGGGACAAAGAAATAGCCCACAAAAGATCAAGTCAAGGGAAGAGTTGAACAGAAAATTCTTTGTCAGGCCGTTATTTTCACTTAAAAATGATTCCCAAGGGCGTTTTGCGACACTCTGAGATCCTTAGGGACATAAACAAGTGAAAAATGCAGTTTTCAAAATTTGGCCATTTTTGACCGATACCCTCTTAGAAAAAAGTTGATTTTTGGACGAAATACATAAATTCTTTGTCAGGGCGTTATTTGCACTTAAAAATGATTCCCAAGAGCGTTTTGCAACACTCTGAGATCCCTACGGACATAAACAAGGGAAAAATGCAGGCTTTGAAATTTGGCCATTTTTGACCAAAAACCCTGGACTTAAGAGATAAAGAAAACCCACAAAAAATCAAGTCAGGGTGAGCGTTAAACAGAAAATTCTTTGTCAGGGCGTTTTTTGCACTTACAAGTGATTCCCAAGGGCGTTTTGCGACACTCTGACATCCCTAGGGACATAAACAAGTGAAAAATGCAGACTTCAAAATTTGGCCATTTTTGACCAAAAACCTCGGACTAACCTCTTAGAAAAAAGTCGATTTTTGGACGAAATACAAATATTCTTTTAAAAGCTTCCAATCGAATCAGTGTGTGCAAAATCGTCCCCTGAGACACTTTTTAGACCTCCCAAGGGACCAGGGACAAAGAAATAGCCCACAAAAGATCAAGTCAGGGTGAGAGTTAAACAGAAAATTCTTTGTCAGGGCGTTATTTGCACTTAAAAATGATTCCTAAGGCGTTTTGTAACACTCTGAGATCCTTAGGGACATAAACAAGTGAAAAATGCAGACTTCAAAACTTGGCCATTTTTGACCAAAAACCCTGGACTAACTTCTTAGAAAAAAGTCGATTTTTGGACGAAATACAAATATTTTTCTAAAAGCTTCCAATCAAATCAGTGTGTCCAAAAACCTCCCCTGAGACACTTTTTAGGCCTCCCAAGGGACCAGGAATAAAGAAATAGCCCTCAAAAGATCAAGTCAAGGTGAGTGTTAAACAGAAAATTTCTTTGTCAGAGCGTAATTTGCACATAACAAGGATTCCCAAGAGCGTTTTGCAACACTCTGAGATCCCTACGGACATAAACAAGGGAAAAATGCAGGCTTTGAAATTTGGCCATTTTTGACCAAAAACCCTGGACTTAAGAGATAAAGAAAACCCACAAAAAATCAAGTCAGGGTGAGCGTTAAACAGAAAATTCTTTGTCAGGGCGTTATTTGCACTTACAAGTGATTCCCAAGGGCGTTTTGCGACACTCTGACATCCCTAGGGACATAAACAAGTGAAAAATGCAGACTTCAAAATTTGGCCATTCTGCCAATCGAATCAGTGTGTGCAAAATCGTCCCCTGAGATACTTTTGAGGCCTCCCAAGGGACCAGGGACAAAGAAATAGCCCACAAAAGATCAAGTCAGAGTGGGAATTAAACAGAAAAATCTTTGTCAGGGCGTTATTTGCACTTAAAAATGATTCCTAAGGCGTTTTGTAACACTCTGAGATCCTTAGGGACATAAACAAGTGAAAAATGCAGACTTCAAAATTTGGCCATTTTTGACCAAAAACCCTGGACTAAGCCCTTAAAAAAAGTCGATTTTTGGACGAAATACAAATATTTTTTTTAAAGCGTCCAATCGAATCAGTGTGTCCAAAAACGTCCCCTGAGACACTTTTTAGGCTTCCCGAGGGACCGGGGACAAAGAAATAGCCCACAAAAGATCAAGTCAGGGTGAGAGTTAAACAGAAAATTCTTTGTCAGGGCGTTATTTGCACTTAAAAATGATTCCCAAGAGCGTTTTGCAACACTCTGAGATCCCTACGGACATAAACAAGGGAAAAATGCAGGCTTTGAAATTTGGCCATTTTTGACCAAAAACCCTGGACTTAAGAGATAAAAAAAACCCACAAAAAATCAAGTCAGGGTGAGCGTTAAACAGAAAATTCTTTGTCAGGGCGTTATTTGCACTTACAAGTGATTCCCAAGGGCGTTTTGCGACACTCTGACATCCCTAGGGACATAAACAAGTGAGAAATGCAGACTTCAAAATTTGGCCATTTTTGACCAAAAACCTCGGACTAACCTCTTAGAAAAAAGTCAATTTTTGGACGAAATACAAATATTCTTTTAAAAGCTTCCAATCGAATCAGTGTGTGCAAAATCGTCCCCTGAGACACTTTTTAGGCCTCCCAAGGGACCAGGGACAAAGAAATAGCCCACAAAAGATCAAGTCAGGGTGAGAATTAAACAGAAAATTCTTTGTCAGGGCGTTATTTGCACTTAAAAATGATTCCTAAGGCGTTTTGTAACACTCTGAGATCCTTAGGGACATAAACAAGTGAAAAATGCAGACTTCAAAATTTGGCCATTTTTGACCAAAAACCCTGGACTAACCCCTTAAAAAAAGTCGATTTTTGGACGAAATACAAATATTTTTTTAAAAGCGTCCAATCGAATCAGTGTGTCCAAAAACGTCCCTTGAGACACTTTTTAGGCCTCCCGAGGGACCGGGGACAAAGAAATAGCCCACAAAAGATCAAGTCAAGGGAAGAGTTGAACAGAAAATTCTTTGTCAGGCCGTTATTTTCACTTAAAAATGATTCCCAAGGGCGTTTTGCGACACTCTGAGATCCTTAGGGACATAAACAAGTGAAAAATGCAGTTTTCAAAATTTGGCCATTTTTGACCGATACCCTCTTAGAAAAAAGTTGATTTTTGGACGAAATACATAAATTCTTTGTCAGGGCGTTATTTGCACTTAAAAATGATTCCCAAGAGCGTTTTGCAACACTCTGAGATCCCTACGGACATAAACAAGGGAAAAATGCAGGCTTTGAAATTTGGCCATTTTTGACCAAAAACCCTGGACTTAAGAGATAAAGAAAACCCACAAAAAATCAAGTCAGGGTGAGCGTTAAACAGAAAATTCTTTGTCAGGTCGTTATTTGCACTTACAAGTGATTCCCAAGGGCGTTTTGCGACACTCTGACATCCCTAAGGACATAAACAAGTGAAAAATGCAGACTTCAAAATTTGGCCATTTTTGACCAAAAACCTCGGACCAACCTCTTAGAAAAAAGTCAATTTTTGGACGAAATACAAATATTCTTTTAAAAGCTTCCAATCGAATCAGTGTGTGCAAAATCGTCCCCTGAGACACTTTTTAGGCCTCCCAAGGGACCAGGAATAAAGAAATAGCCCTCAAAAGATCAAGTCAAGGTGAGTGTTAAACAGAAAATTCTTTGTCAGGGCGTTATTTGCACTTAAAAATGATTCCTAAGGCGTTTTGTAACACTCTGAGATCCTTAGGGACATAAACAAGTGAAAAATGCAGACTTCAAAATTTGGCCATTTTTGACCAAAATCCCTGGACTAACCTCTTAGAAAAAAGTCGATTTTTGGACGAAATACAAATATTTTTCTAAAAGCTTCCACTCAAATCAGTGTGTCCAAAAACCTCCCCTGAGACACTTTTTAGGCCTCCCAAGGGACCAGGAATAAAGAAATAGCCCTCAAAAGATCAAGTCAAGGTGAGTGTTAAACAGAAAATTTCTTTGTCAGAGCGTAATTTGCACATAAAAAGGATTCCCAAGGGCGTTTTGCGACACCCTAAGATCCCTAGGGACATAAACAAGAAAAAACTCCAGAATTTAAAATTTGGCCAACCCTGGACTAAGCTCTTAGAAAAAAGTCGATTTTTGGACGAAATACAAATATCCTTTTAAAAGCTTCCAATCGAATCAGTGTGTCCAAAAACGTCCCTGAGACACTTTTTTGGCCTCTCAAGGGACCAGGGACAAAGAAATAGCCCACAAAAGATCAAGTCAGGGTGAGAATTAAACAGAAAATTCTTAGTCAGGGCGTTATTTGCACTTAAAAATGATTCCCAAGGGCATTTTGCAACACTCTGAGATCCCTAGGGACATAAACAAGTGAAAAATGTAAACTTCAAAATTTGGCCATTTTTGACCAAAAACCCTAGACTAACCTCTTAGAAAATAGTCGATTTTTGGACGAAATACAAATATTCTTTTAAAAGCTTCCAATCAAATCAGTGTGTCCAAAAACGTGCCCTGAGACACTTTTTAGGCCTCCCAAAGGACCAGGAATAAAGAAATAGTCCTCAAAAGATCAAGTCAGGGTGAGAGTTAAACAGAAAATTCTTTGTCAGGGCGTTATTTGCACTAAAAAATGATTCCCAAGGGCGTTTTGCAACACTCTGAGATCCGTGGGGACATAAACAAGTGAAAATCACAGACTTCAAAATTTGGCCATTTTTGACCAAAAACCTTGCACTAACCCCTTAGAAAAAAGTCGATTTTTGAGCGAAATACAAATATTCTTCTTAAAGGTTCCAATCAAATCAGTGTGTTCAAAAACGTCCCCTGAGACACTTTTAGGCCTCCCAAGGGACCAGGGACAAAGAAATAGCTCAGAAAAGATAGAGCCTGGATAAGGGCAAAAAAAATTTTCCAATTCTTTGTCCATGCGTTAATTGTACCTAAAAAGGATCCTTACGGGAGTATTTCAACACGTCGAGATCCAAAATGTCATAAAGAAGTGAAAAATGCCAACTTTAAAATTTTGCTATTTTTGACCAAAAACCGCGGGCAAAAAGTCGATGTTTAGACGTAAAACAAATATTCTTTTAATTTTTTCTAGTCGAATCAGTATGTCCCAAAACGTTCCGTGAGACACGTTTTAGGTTTCGCAAGGGACCAGGCACAAAAAAAATTAGCCCAGAAGAGATGGAATTTAGATAAGGGCAATAAAGGAAATTCTTCCAATTCTTTGTCAGAGCGTTATTTGCACTTAAAAATGATCTCTAAGGGAGGTTTACGACACGCCGAGATCCAAAATGACATAAAGGAGTGAAAAATGATAACTTTAAAATGTTGCCATTTTTGACCAAAAACCGTGGGCTTACCCCTTGACAAAAAGTCGATTTTTGTACGAAAAATTAATACTCTTTTAAATGCTTTAAATCGAATCAGTATGCCCCAAAACGTCCCATGAGACACGTTTTAGGTCTCCCAAGGGACCAGGGACAAAGAAATAGCTCAGAACAGATGGAGCCGCCTGAATACGGGCGAAAAAGAAAATTCTTCCAATTCTTTGTCAGAGCGTTATTTGCACTTAAAAATGGTCCCTAAGGGAGTTTTACGACACGCCGAGATCCAAAATGACATAAAGGAGTGATAAATGCCAAGTTCAAAATTTTGCCATTTTTGACCAAAAACCGTAGGGGTACCCCTTGGCAAAAGGTCGATTTTTGGAGGAAAAAGAAATATTCTTTTAAATGTTTCCAATCGAATCAGTATGTCCCAAAACGTTCCCTGAGACACGTTTTAGGTTTCCAAAGGGACCAGGGACAAAGAAATAGCCCACAAAAGATAAAGTCAGGGTGAGAGTTTAACAGAAATTTTTTTGTCAGGGCGTTATTTGCACTCAAAGTTGATTCCCAAGGGAGTTTTACGACACGACCACTAGGGACAGAAACAAACGAAAAATGCCGACCTTAAAATTTGGTCATTGCTAGTCAGAAACCATGGACTTACCCCTTGGAAAAAAGTCGATTTTTGGACGAAATACAAATATTCTTTTAAAAGTTTCCAATCGAATCAGTGTGTCCGTAAAATTTCCCCTGAGACACTTGTTAGGCCTCCCAAGGGACCAGGGACATACATAGTGTATAGTATCAGGATGAAAATTGGGCCACAATCCATAGTGCAGCCCATAAGGAAGAAAAATTTGTTTAAAACTTTAGTGTATTGTATTAGGACAAAAATTAAAGGCAAAATCGAAGTGTACAGTATTGGGATACGAAGTAGGACAAAAACCATGCAAAGGGTATAGTGTTTGTTACAAATTAGGCTAAGGATAAAAGGGTATTGTATAAGAACGAAAATTAGGCCAAAAACCAAAGCACATAGTTTTAGGTCGAAACAACGGCCAAAAGTCAAAGTGCATAGTTTTGGGAGAAAAATTAGGTCAAAAACCAAAGTGTATAGCACTAGAATGAAAATTAAGCCGAAAACAAACGTGTATATAGTCCTGGGGTTAAAATTAAGCCAAAACGCAAAGTGTATAATTTTATGATGAAAAATAGACCAAAAACCAAGGTGTACGGTGTAAGACTGAAAATTAGGCCAGAAACCAAAGTGTTTAGTATTAGGATGAAAATAAGGCAAAAATTCAATAGTGTATCGTATTATGATAAAAAGCAGGCAAAAATCCATAGTGTATAGTATTAAAATGAAAATTAGGCAAAAATCCATAGTGTATAGATTAAAGGATGAAAATTTGGCAAAAATCCATAGTGTATAGTATTAAAGGATGAAAATTAGGCAAAAATCCATAGTGTATAGTATTAAAGGATGAAAATTAGGCAAAAATCCATAGTGTATCGTATTATGATAAAAAGTAGGCAAAAATCCATAGTGTCTAGTATTATGATGAAAATTAGACAAAAATCCATAGTGTATAGTATTATGATGAAAAGTAAGCAAAAATCCATAGTGTATCGTATTAGCATGAATATTAGGCAAGAATCCTTAGTGTATAGTATTAGGATAAAAATTAGGCCAAAATCCGTTATGTATAGTGTTAGTATGAAGATTGGGCCAAAATCGATAGTGTATAGTATTAGGATGAAAATTTTGCCAAAATCCGTAGTGTATAATAGTAAGATGAAAATTGGACGAAAATCCATACTGTATAGTATTAGGATAAAAATTAAGCAAATTAGAGTGTATAGTATTAAAATTAGATAGAATTAATTTTTTGTGGAATTCTATTCTAATTGTGCACACTCCTTATGACCAAGAGCGGAAGAAATGTTCCCGAATAGATCAATCGTTGCGAAAAATTCGAGTGTTTTTTTCTAAACCCGTATTGGATGCTACACAGAATTTCGAATTCGTAAAGGTAAGCAAAAATGCGATTGTGTACAATCCTCGGTAGGAATTTCGAGAAGCAAGGAAGAATCGGGATAGGCCTGTAGTTGGAAAAAAGCTTTATCACCAGGTTCAAAAATAGGAGCCAAGCTAGCAATTTTCATTTCAGTTTATAGATTGCTTAACAACATATATAGGAATAAGCATTAAAATCATGCAATCAGTCCTTGTACAGATCATAGTAACAAGCGACAGATCCCAACCAAAAAAGTGCCAATCAACTGTAAAAGCCCATGCCCAGCGCGTTTCGTACCCAGTGCCTACCACTGTAAATGTTCAGCGGCAGCAGCCTACCGCTGTAAATGTTCCTAAGCGCGAGTAATCGAGAAAAGAGGTTGTATATCGGATAGGATTGTATATCGGATGGGATTGATATAAAAAAAGATATTAATAATGTTTTGAAAAAACACACACAGACACACGCGCGCGCGCGCGCGTTTCGGGTATATAACCCTTGCTCAGTGTGGAGAAAACCGCTTTTTGTACTAAGAATCTACCTCTGTGCACATGCATGTTACTAAGCGCGAGAAATCGAGAAAAGGTTGTATATCGGATATGATTGATATAAAAATAAATATCAAAAAGTGAAAAAATGGTTTAAAAAAACACAGACGTTTCTTCAGTGTGGCCATGTCATGCATCTCCAAGGAACTTTTCTTTCACCGTTCATTATAAAAACGTCACAATAGCATCTTAACGTCCCACGTGCGTTTCATCCCGTTCCTCGTGGTCGCTACGAAAAGTACAAAACGAAAAGTACAAGACAAGGTAAGATCCTTTTCTTTCTGAAATATTCGCCGCATCCTTGGTAGGATGCCCTATAAACACCTGGGACTGGTAGCATAAAACGTTTCTAACGGCTGTTAACAATTGTTCCGAGACAAGAAGGTAATGTTTGGCAACTATACTTACAGGTTCCTGTAATCTTAACATGATTAATGCAACCCAGTAGGGTGCCTAAGGGCCTAAGTCGACGCACTATAATCTTCGATTACTACTAGTATTATGATGAATATTAGGCAAAAATCCATAGTGTATAGTATTATGATAAAAAGTAGGCAAAAATCCATAGCGTATAGTATTATGATGAATATTAGGCAAAAATCCATAGTGTATAGTATTATGATAAAAAGTAGGCAAAAATCCATAGTGTATAGTATTATGATGAAAAGTAAGCAAAAATCCATAGTGTATCGTATTAGCATGAATATTAGGCAAGAAGCCTTAGTGTATAGTATTAGGATAAAAATTAGGCCAAAATCCGTTGTGTAGTGTTAGTATGAAGATTGGGCCAAAATCGATAGTGTATAGTATTAGGATGAAAAGTTTACCAAAATCCGTAGTGTATAATAGTAAGATGAAAATTGGACGAAAATCCATACTGTATAGTATTAGGATGAAAATTAAGCAAATTAGAGTGTATAGTATTAAAATTAGATAGAATTAATTTTTTGTGGAATTCTATTCTAATTGTGCGCACTCCTTATGACCAAGAGCGGAAGAAATGTTCCCGAATAGATCAATCGTTGCGAAAAATTCGAGTGTTTTTTTCTAAACCCGTATTGGATATTACACAGAATTTCGAATTCGTAAAGGTAAGCAAAAATGCGATTGTGTACAATCCTCTGTAGGAATTTCGAGAAGCAAGGAAGAATCGAGATAGGCCTGTAGTTGGAAAAAAAAGCTTTATCACCAGGTTTAAAAATAGGAGCCAAGCTAGCAATTTTCATTTCAGTTTATAGAGTGCTTAACAACATATACAGGAATAAAAATCATGCCATTAGGCCTTGTACAGATCATAGTAACAATCGACAGATCCCAACCAAAAACGTCCCAATCAACTGTAAAAGCTACAATCGAAATCAAACCAGTCTAATTAACAAAGTCTTACTGGTACACTAAAAAAAAAATAATGGGCGAATCTAGCTGACTGCGAAACGAGTTCAGTTTTAAGTGGGACAGCATTTAGCAAAAATGGAGAAACGAAAGAGCAAAGGAAAATATCAAGCATTAGACGTCACTGCTTGTGTCGTGAAGGACAGGCATCCAACGAATCCAACGAGTAAAACACTGGCATAACTGCTGAGAGAAGATTGGCCGGCAGCGACCGTCGGCTTAACTTCGCGTCTTAAACCTGGATTTAAAAATGAGAAATATATGAGATGTTTTTTGAGATGTTTTTTACCACTTTTATTTAGTTTTATTTAGTTTTTATAGATATTTATTTGTCGGAAAGCGTCTCGCATGGGTACTTGTGTCCTGTTCGCGCTCTCCACTTTAGGAAGTGTCATATGTTTTCTTATATATGTTTCTTTTCTTTGTGTTATGATTCCCAATCCTGGATAAAGCTGACAAAGCAAAATAATGTTCAACTTGCGTTCCATGCAACGTTTGCTTTGGTTTGTTTTAATACGCGTCTCTCGTGATTTGCCTTTAATTTTGAAAACTCGTTAATAATTCATAAGCCCATTGACCTATCAAATGGTCGATAAAACATCACATGCAGTGGTTTTATATCCGATAAAACCTCCTCCTTATTAGTATGCGGTATTTAATGTTTTTTCTCGTATGCTAATTTCCAACGTTCATAAAAGCATCATTGTTATGAACTCTCTTGACACACGCTTTTCCAGGAATGTTTTTTAAGCCGTTCAAAAAACTCGCAGCACATGTTTGTATCGGGTCTAAAACCACTCGGCTGCACCTCATGGTTTTAAATTCCGATAAAACACTGCTGCTGGTGTTTTAAACATTACTGTGAAAACTGCTCGACTGAACACACAGAAGGAAATAAACTCCTAAACGGTTTAGTTTTGTACCCTGAAGAAGGCAGCATTGCCGAAACGTCGGTTAAAACTCTCTTTACAGCGTCGATTTTATAATCTTTAAATTCTTATTAATTAACTTCGCTGCGCAGTATTTCACTCTTTATTACGGAAGGAAATAAACCGTCCCTGTTTTTGTTGCTGTATGTATCCGTAATAATACGTCCGTCACATTTGCCTCAATCATGATCATGCCACCAAAAAAACAGAAGCAAGCAGACTCTATATCATTTCTCTGGTCAGAATCCACGGATGTGAACTTATTAACCTAACTTAATTAACCTTTATATTTCGTGAGGCGTCCACAAAGTTAGTACGAGACATTAGCTTATACTTCTCTGTTTTTTGCCTTCAAAATTTCCTTTCTGTTTTGTTGTTGTTATTTTTTCATTACCTGGTGGCAACACACAGCGTCCTTGCTTGTTCCTTTTATGTCCTCTTTTACATCTACATTTTCCATAGCGACAGTCCTCAGTTTCACTGTCACAGTTACATGCCCCCTTAATTGTCCCTAAAAATAGCGAAAATATTGTTAGATTTTTTTAGCCGTCACTGTTGCAGTAGTAATGTGCACTTTAATACTGATTGTTTCACTTCCAAGTCTAATCAAGTTTTAATCACAATAATATTAAGCCCCCAAAATGTAAAACACGTCTTCCCCGAAAATAAGACCCTGAAAGAGACGTTTGAACAAATAGAAGCCCTGGGCTTCTACTCAGAAATTTGAAGTGTGCTAGGATGCTCTCTGTTTCCTTGACAACCAGACCAATTTTACACCAGGAGACCAAACCATTACAGTCAGGTAAAAATGGCAAAATCTACAAGTATCCATTCCCCCAGACTGTATAATGGTAGAATTTGTTGTACTTATTTGGCTGTCTTTTGAGGTGTACAATGTGAGATGTACGTAATCAAAAGAAAATGAAATCGTTTCTTGGTCAAACTCAAAGTTTTGTAAAAAGTCTCAAAAACCATGGCCAAAATAGAGCTTTGAACAGACGGTGTCATAGTAAGCACTCATCTACAAAGCATGCTTACCAACACAATGTCCATTCTTGCTCTCAGTGAATCCTGGGAGACACGGTACGCAAGTGTACGAACCCATAGTGTTTTTACAGCGGTCACCAGAACACCTGGATTCGCCTGTTAAACATTCATTGTTGTCTGTATTGGGAGAAAGTATCATCTCGTATTGCAACATGACACAGACAAGACTGTTTGCTTATAGTTACTACCTTAAGCGAATCTAGATCTTTGTTGTCCTAACGTAAGTCACACGTCTCTTCAAAGGGAGCAGAATTATCTCTCTTGCTTATGTTTTAGTCAGCAGTATAACGGGAGGTTTTTTTGTCTTTCGTAAACATGTCATTTTTCGGTTGATACGAAATCACAGAAAGAACTTATTTTGGCGTCGTAAAAATAAAGTTCAAGAGAAGGCGTGCATTAAAAGCGTCATAAAAAATGGATACTTTTTAAGGAATTGTGAATTTTCATCCTGACCGCTTGTATCTTTCAAATGTTCCCTTCGGGATAATTTTTTTAAGAAACGATCATTGTCGACTCATTTTTACCCATAGTTTTAAGAAACGTGGACCAATTTGTGTGTCTTGGAATGTTAGCAAACATTAGCGTTTTGTTCATACTGCTATACGATAGTTTTAATATTACAGTTTTCATTTGTCAGATAGAAGTCCACAATTTTATTAGTTATATGTAGTATTTAGTGCTACCCCCTTTAAATAAAGGACTCAATTTTTAACAGAGCAAGTCAAAAGATTTTTAAGTAAATCATTAAGCCCTGAATATTGCACATCCTCTCTCAATTCAATTCAGTCTTTATCATAAGGTTATCAATTTCTTAAGATAGTTGCAGTCAACTCCCTTTGTTACGGACAGTGCAAGTAAGTGTCCGTAACAGCGGGACTAATTTATTTCAATCAGACGCCTCTAATATGTTTTTGCCACCAATTTGCTGCAGTTCATATTATCGGGGTGTCCGTAATAGCGAGGTGTCCGCAAGGCGAGAGTTGACTGTACACTGGACCAAAACTGTTAAACTCTTTTACCTTCGCAACTTGTAACTTTCTCTCCGGACCTGATTGCCTTAAAACCTTCACTGCAGAAGCAGTCATAGGATTTGGATTGGCTTTGACTTGGGATTGCTTTACAATTGCTTCCAAATGGACATGTCATACCTCTCTTATCGCATTCATTCATTACTGAAATGAAGAGAAAACTTTGCCTCGTTAGATAATTAACAATTCACGCCCGTACCACAGGTATAGGACCAATTAAATATTTTCTCATATTTGATACTGGTTACATGTTTCCCTGTGCATAACATTGATGCCACATTTTCTCGCATCCCCACACGTTTTCCTGCACTGCCACACCGACTAAATGTTATCCTGTAGTTTTTAATATTGCCCCACTTGCACGTTTTCCTGCGATGAATACTAGCAGCAAACATTTTCCCGCACTTGGTACCGGCTGCACATTTTCCCGCGCTTGCATTGGTACCAGCTGTACATTTTCCTGTATTTGGCATTAGCTGCAAACATTTTCCCATGCCACTGCCACATCGGCCACACAATTTCCCGCGCTTGGCACCGATTTGCACATTTTGTTGCCTTTGTAGTTTTTGCGTGATTTTGCTTCAAGTTGTCATTAGAATCTGATTAAAAAATTAGCGTTATTGCTGTTAATTGAGACGTGTTTACTTGAGTAAACTCGCTCCTAAATATCTTTTCTTTCGTAACTGTTTGTCCCCTCATAAGCTATGGTAAACTACTTTTCGTCGTGGGGTCTTTGATTTTATAAACATGACAACCAAACTGTTGGTAATATCAAATTAGCCGCTTACACATCCAAGGTGCAGTGTAGCGCTCCAGGCGTCCGTATTGTCAATGAGCGAGCTAGGCGTATTCGTCGGTAATGCAGCCCGAAGTAGTGGAGAAGATATCTTGAAGGGTTTTTTTTTAATTACAGCTTGTAGATGAAGAAAACACAAAACGTGATATACTTACAGACACACTTGCCAGTCCAGTCCAAGCGATGATCTTTCTTGCAAATGCACTCATGTCCACCAAACGTGTTCTGACACACAGCGTCATCTGGGCAAGCTTTCTTATTCTCTTTGCATTCGTCTATATCTGCGATAAATATTCCGCATTCGCGCAATGCGGCGATCAATTTAAAACTCGATTGAACTTGTTTTGAACAATGGCTTGTCCAAATACCCGCCTCCCCTGGCCAAAAAGTCGTTTAAATGTTGTACTCCTAAAGCGCTCCAACGCCGCTACTGAGACCGGTAGCAAGACCAAAATTTTAATCGAGACAGTAGTGAAACAAGAAAATTCAGCACAGCACGACAAAAAACAAAAACAGCAATGTGCGTTTCCTTAACGGCGATAAACTCAAGCGCTCGCCATAAACTTTAATTAGATTAATTTGACAGCAGATAAATTAATGCGTATAGCTCGACTCGCTTCTGGGGAGAATAAACTTCTTCCGCTCTATCAGATAGCCAAACTGTGGCTGGCGATCGCCAAAATCCTTCCTTGCCTATTTAAAATCTTTCTAAAATCATTGCTCGAGAACCTTAATGTTTTCAATGGAAAGGTTGTAACAACATTCCAAATGTCTTGAACATGCTGAGCTTGGAAACGTTTACCGAAGCAACTACCTCGGTTGTCTCTACCGCGGCTATGGGTCTCGGGGCCCTTTTATGGAAGACTCGACAGTACAGATTGAACTTTTTAATCCCTATAGTTGTTGACATTGTCTGAAGACACGAAACAGTTTTCGGCCGTGGTAAGTAATCGGGATCTTTTGGAGAGACGGGCTCTGTGGTCCGTTTGTGCAAATTCCCGATTTTTTTCAGACCCGTTTCGTATTGGTCGGTGGCAGTTTTTCGTACAAACTAGCCACGTGTGTTTCTCCATTTTGTAAAAGTGAGCATTGTGCCCTTAAGATAGTTTTCAGGCCTGAAATGCTTTAGGGAATTTTGAGCACGGAACCCCCTGGCCGTTTTATTGAAAAACGTTTCTCTTTGTTACTGTCCGTGATAAGGTGTCCATGAGGACAGGTTCCATTAATGTAGAGCGGTTTAATTTATAATTGACTCAGTGGTTGAATACTCGGGTGAATTTATTTGTGAAAGGATGAGTGAATACTTAGGTTAATATAGGACTGAATTTATGACTAAACAGGGGGATTTTGTTACTGATTTTTAGTTGAATATTGGGGGAATTTTTGGTCTCATTTGTGAATGAAGGTTAACTTTGTGTGATTGTATGAAAATGTATGAAAAGATGGATGGGTACATTCAGGACCGGTATAACTGAAATAACGGATAGTGCATTCATAGGGTGGGGTAAATGAGCTGAATGTATGGGTATATGGTTAATGTAATGGTTATAAGTGAAGTGATGGGTGAGAAGATTGTAACAACTTTCAACAGCTTCCTGTATCTGATAAACTTATGGGGAAAATGAGAGCCTGATTGTGGAAGTTCGAATCAAGGGTTCAAACCTTGTTGATCTTGAGGATTTAGAATTTTTCCTTTGTAGAGTCATACTCATTTCCTACTGATATTGCAGCTAATACTATCGTACACTTTATTCTTCCCAAAAATTGGAAGATAGTAATATCACTAACAAAGTGAAGATGCTTGCGTACCTTCACATATCCTGTCTTGACCTTTATTTGCCATTCTAAGGCCTTTAATGCAGACACAATCATAAGTTCCATTTTTTTCGCAGGTTGAGAGTCGAGGACAAAACTTGCCTTGTTTCTCACATTCGTCTAAAGCTGAAATGATTGTTTGTGAAAATACATGAGAAATCAACAGGGTACCCAATTTCATGCAGCAGAGCGCCAGCCAACGACTTTTAAAAGTTAGTATACTGACAGAAATTAGTACTGACTTTCTTCCCATAAAGAAAGGAATTAAATGGTGCATAGTTTTAAGAGAATTCAAGTTGGAAGGTTGTTTAAAACTGCGGCTACCTTGTATTGACTGCTTTCACACTTCGTTATAAAAATGATGGGTTTTTTGTAGCAAGTACTTCGAAGTTCTAAACCAAGCAAAACTAATGGTTCTGTCAGGGAAAGAGTAGCAAGCTCTTTAAGGTCTCGTTCACAATAATCCGGATAAAGTTGAAAACGCATAATTTTTCATGTGAATTATTGTGGACGGGGCCTTAGCCAATCTGTAGAGCAAAGATCCTTTTTGATGGTCGCAAACACCGTTTTAGGGGGGAGGGGGTGGGAAGTAGTTGCCAGTTGCTTGATATGAGAAAATTCAGAACTTAAGTCCCAGAAGAGTTCTACGTGTTTCCCGGCTAAAGCCTATCCAAGAATTAGGTTGTCACAGACTTTTTTTCTTACAAATAGACGTTACCTTTGTTTGTAGGTAGAGGTAAAGTCACATTACGGCCTAAGTTTCGCAAACGAGCGGAGCTTAACCCGACTTCTGTAGCATGAAGCAACTAGGAGTATTGCTACTCTTTCATGGATGGGATACTAGTCCATATCGCAGGGTTAACCCCAGCAGTATGTCGCCGGTACCCATTTATACTCCTGGGTGAAGAATGATAATGTGGAGCAACCAAGCCTCGAAACACCCCCCTTTCCCGCCCTCCCGATCTTCCTACGGTCCGATTGAAAGTCCCACGCTACCGCTTAGACCACTACACCACTGCGCCTCCTTAGTTTAAAGGTAACATTCTTGAGTGATACTTCCACGCCAATGTAGAAAGACATGGCAACTAACCAGCCAATCAGCATGACTTATGGAGTGATAGCACTGACAGTGCACTTACCAGCGCATTTTTCAGGAAACAAAGGATCAATCAGACAAACTTTGCTGTCTCCGCAGTAATTTTTACCTTCTGGGCAAGGCTGGTAATCTATGATCATAAACAAATTGCCAAGACTAGTATCAGAAAAACCTCAATGACATCCACTTGTTTTTAAGCACTTACAGGTATAGAGCGGTTTTCAATTCAGTGTTGTAAAACCAAAACCAAAGTAATTTCTCTGGCCAATCACAACAGATGTAAACAGCACAATCAGCCAATCAGAACGCAAAGCAAATACACGTAACCTGTATCAAGCGCGTGAAAACGCGCGCGACCAAGCACGATTGATTTTGGTTTGGCTTCCCATTGGTTGAGAAAATGGCAAGAGCTTTGCCGAGCAATCATAGAGTCTAGTAAAGCAAAACCACAGCAAACGCGAAATTACTTTCGACACTCAACTGAAAACCGCTTTAAAAGATCGACACAAGTACAAGAAAATCTTCTTCCTTATTCTTTTGTTTGTGCTTTTGGTTTGGCGGGACTCAGCATGAAAAAAGCGCAGGTATACTTTCAATCCAGTATTGCATATGTACATGCGAATGTTGTGTGTATCCCGTCATATTGACAGTGTAATACTGACTTTGAAGTGGAAACTAGGCTTAAATTAGACCCTACTATCTGGCCTACTGGACAGCAAGAAAGGACTGTGTAAGTTTCAAAGTAAAGGTTGAATGCAGTACATTGAAAGGATGCATCTTGCGAGCATTGAGCTGGAGACAACTCCCGGTTTTGATTACGTTGACTAAAAGTGGTATTTAACATGCAGTAATAAATTCTGGGTGTTACTTCTTGGAATTTTTGATGGGGGGTATGCCGACTAGTTGATCCAGACTAAAATTTCAGATCAAAACTTATGATTTTGTGTCTGTAAAATCCACACCCGTTTTCAGACTTTCAGCCCAAGATAGTCAAAATCTATACCCATTTGAAGACCCAAACGGATAGAAAACCATATCCCTTAGAGCTGCACATACTAGCCTACGTAAGGAATTACACCCCCCCCCCCCCCGCCGCCCCCCGCGAAAAGATTTTATAGACTCACCTCGGCATTGTTCTCCATTTCCTACAGTTTTTCCTTTGCAGATGCATTTTTTATTTATACAGCTGGCGTCAGCACCACAGAACTCATGAGTAGTGCAGTCAATTGGCTTTGCTAAAAAGTCAGAAAATCCTGTCAGGTTGTTGATGCAGCAAGGGGTAAACCGGGGGTAAACGATTCATTATGGTAAAATTTCAAGCACCTCCAGTGATTTAAAGAGTAGTTGTATTTGTTGAAAAATTACAAATCCCTGAAGAGCGGCTTGTTTTGATCAGTGTTCTGCACCAAAATTGTGGCTTGAAGTGAAAAAAACGAATTTAACGGCTTGCCGATTACATCAACCTCGTTTCCATGACTTTTCCCTGGGAACGAGGTTGCGATTGCCCGAGCTGGCACGGTTACTGATAGCCTCCCTATCAGACGCTCTTCTGGCTTGTCACGCAATCTTTCCACCCCAATGAGGAAAGATTGCGTGACGAGTCAAAAGAGAGGGTGGCTATAGGTTACTGACGAGTTCGCGCGGATTACGTATTCAGATGACACACTGAGATGAGTTTTAGAACACCAAGAGAGGATGAGGTATCTCATTCTCTCTTAAGCACTGATAATAAATGAGGATTAGTTGTCTAGATTTGCCTACCAAGTTCACACAACCCTCCAGTCCCCACAAGATCGCCTTTGCACTTGCACTTTTTTTCAACACAGCTCGAATAGAAGGGGCAGTGCGAATCCTTACTGCAGGCGGTCTGTCCGTGTTCACCAACTGAAAAAAACACAAAAACAAAACAAAAGATAAAGTTTGCAGTTAACAATAACAACAAAAATAGGTACGCATTGCGTACATGTGGGTAGTGTTGTGCACGCGCTGTGGACTTGTTTTCACTCACTCACTCATTCACTCACTCACTCACTCACTCTTACATGACTGACGACATAATGAGTAGAGCACTATACAGTGCACTACCCACAACAATTAACTATATTTGCAGAACCGTAGATATAGACAGTGTAACTATAGCATACGTAAATTAAATTCCTAAATTATACTATTAGAGACCAATATGATGATTTCTCACGCAAATCAAGGCTGGAAACAATCTGTGACATGATTTGTGCAGGGGTTATCGACCTCTGGTTCCTCGGCATCATGGTTGCAGTGGTCGTCGAACTGTGGTTCATGGCACTATGGCCATACAACCTGAGCTCGACAGCCACTGTATCACTTCCCACAGCTACGCGGCTTTTAAGAGGCCAACATTTCGCCTGAAAAAACCTGAAAGTACTAACTTTAGCAATTTAGCACGCCATCAGAGCCTATCCACCTGGCTGACAGCAAAGGGACGTACAGCCCCGTACAGTAGGGTGAGGGTTTCCATTACGGTTAGCTGGGCATAATTCAAACGCTAAAACCAGTCTAGAAACCTTGGATTTAGGGTTAGGGAGATAGGATATGCATTTGTGAAGAAATCACAAGGAAGATGACAATATTTCTATACCTGGATTGAACAGCCAAGCTCAAAGCGTTATTAAAGGGGTTCATTTAGTGAAAAGAACCATATGCTTTAGCCGTCCGTCCCCGGGTGGGGAGGGGCGAGCGGTACCCCTTGGAATTTCTGATGAGAATGCGATGCTTAGTTATCCAAACCCTGGCAATGTTTCAGACCATAGAATGCAATTTTCCAGTATTCATCTGCCTTATAAAATCCATACCCATTTCAATTCAGATTAGTGTTGAATGCTAATCACAAAGCCGTTTCTAGTGCTTTTCTCTTGTAAATTGGTAGGTAAAACAACCTACCAGTTTCCAAAGGAAAATCCTAGGAACGAGGTTATGTTAATCACAGGAGAAATGTAGTGTAGAAATAAATACCTCACTCTATGGTTTTTCCCACTATATTAAGGTTTGTGTTACATGAATTAGCTATTTCATCAGCACGATTCTGTAGATTAACAGTTCAAAAATAAAGACAACGTTCGAAAAAAGAAACGCAAAAGTGAAAGCGTACGCTCTACGATCTCGTGCCTTCCATTTTCATTTATATTTTCTTTAAAAACTCGCTTTCCTTTTACTCTGATCAAATATCACTTACCTAAACATTTGTCGCCGTTCCCTACGTAGCCATCATTGCAATAACATTTGTTCTCCAGACACTTAGCAAACTCGTTACAGTTACGATCAGTAATGCAGGGTGTGTGTCCATCTTTATCGACAACTGTATAAAGAACAAAGTAAAAATATAGAGCCGTTTGCTATTTTATTCCCTAAAGGTTCATCTTATCCCGTCCTCAGATGAGTTCTACTTACCACGCGCACCCTGTGATTGGTTAAAAACAACTCGCGCCAATTTCACAGCTGATCAGAAGCCAAACCAAAACTCATCTCAGTTGTTTCACGAACTGAGTCTTACCGCACTGGCCTCCGATGGCCCGAGAAGAATTTTTAAAATCCGTTGTCTATCCATGGGCTGTAATTCTTAATGAACTGATTAGTCTAATTTGGCTTTTAATATTGTTAAGTACTCATACGTTAAAGTACGTTTCAACTTTCAAAACTCTTAAAAATCGAATTTCTGGTTATAGGTATACGGTGCCCGTAAAATAGGTTTTCTAGCCCGAGATGTTTTCAGGAGTTTTGCCTAGTTACATGTATCCTCTTCCAATATTATTATTATCTTCAGGCGCCTTTGTAGCGCATGGATACTAAAATATTTTATTAAAGTAGCCAATATAGGACGCAAACTAAGCCTTCGGTGCTAATAAGAAGTCTTGCTTTAAGGACGGTTCCTAGTTTTGTTGCTGCGCATAAGTTCTGCGCATCTCGAGATACTCGGGGTTCCTATTGGTGGTACCTACGAATACATGGATATTTTTGCGCGGAGAAACTATGCGGAGAAAGCAGAACTTAGCAAGTGCTCTTGGTATCCATAAAGAAAATTGGGGGTAACTATGCATTTTTCAGAGATAATAAAGCTTCAATTTGGGAAAAACATGCCACAGCAACATTTTCTTTTCGGATTCCAGTTGTACTTGCTAAGATTTGCTCTTCCCGCATAGTCATAAACTGCGCAAAAATATCTCTGTATTAGTAGGCACCGCCTTTAAGTATAATTAAAATTTGCCGAAATGGAATTACAGCTTGAATCTCCAAGAGAACTATGGGATGTTCTGCCTGGCCCCGAGCCCGTGACCACAACTTGTAAAATAACATCGCACCTCAAACTTCTTAAAAACACGGTTAAACTAGTTAAACTAGTGTTAAACTAGAAAAACTTGTGTCTCTTACAAAACATGTTAGCCATTATCACTAGTCCTTATCATAATCATGGATTGACAAGGACTTTGAAATCTAGTCTGTATTAACATGATTAAGTGCATACCTTGTAGTAACCCGACCCCAATTGGGGCCCCTAAATTTTCTTCCCCAGAGAAGGATATGTGAATTTCCCTTAATTTATTTTCGTCTAAACGGAAGTTGGTTTGCCTAGACGTCAGCAATAGGTCAGTGTGACTTCACAGGAAGTCAACTAAGCGTGCCAACGTCGCATTGTGTAATGGCGGAAGTTGAATATTCAGTATGGTTTTCCTAAGTGGCGTTTACAGGCTTCTACATACGTTTGCGGACGTCTCAGAAAACAGACCCGTTTTCACGATTTCTAAAAAGAGCGCGCTTAAGTGAAATTCTCATATCACAAGGGCTATACTGGGGGTCTCCCTCTCCGCCATTATTTTCTCTTGAATAAACCTATATTCAGCAGACCCTTCTTTACGACGCTGCTCTGCACGTGCATAACACTTTTTGGTACATTTCTTTGCCGTCACTACACAACTAGGACGTGAAATTTTCTTAACACACGACAACTACTTTTTTCTTTCTCTTTCTAAACTTGGGTGCAATCTCTTAGACTTAAACTCCACGATTTTTCACATACACTTGACATTTTTGCTAATGCTCCCCTATTATGCCATTTTGCTACACGAAACCTGTGTTAAGCGGACATTTCAAGTACTTTCCTCAACGTTACACACTCTGAGATGCATTATCAGATTTTATTTACCTTTGGCGCTCATACAGAAAGGGAGCCCTGCTCTTCCAAAATATCCCGGAAAACACTTGCACATCCTTGGCCTGTGACCGTTGACGCGCCACACACAGTATGAGTCTCTGTAAGCTGGCATTGGAAACGAGCCGGGCTCTCCACATTGGTCGTGAGTACTGTACATTTCTTTTGGACACCCAAGCCAGCCTGTCAAAAATTCATAGTCGCAGCAAAAATAACTTATTACAATTTTGCGCAGAGTGGCTTTTAACAGAGTGTTTGGTGCTTTCCGTCGTTTTGTGATTGGTTGACTAAAAACTCGCGCCACTTTCTCAACCAGAAACGAAAAAAACCTTAACCAATTGTGCTTTGCCCAAACGCGTTTTCCCGCCCCTGGCGCCCGAAAATGCCTTTGCTTCAAGTTAATCTGATTGGTTTATTGCCCTGTTTGCGTCTGTTGTGATTGGCCAAAGCAATTACTTTGGGTTTTTTATAACACTCGGTTGAAAACAGCTCTAATTACGTTTGCAATGTCATTTTCTTTTTTAAAAAAGAAAGAAACATTTTGGCCAGACAAATTACGTGCATACAAATATCAGAAGGTACTAAGGATATCAATACGGACAATAGCTAAATATTTCCTCTACTTTTCCTGCCATTGAAAATGCAGCAAAACGACAACTTTAGTGGAAGACACGCATCCATTAGAAAGACCTGACAAGCGCAATTGATAAGATATGGTATCCAAAACGTGTGCAAATATAGAAGGAACAAATAGATAACATAGTTTTGTGGCGCGTTTTGTTTACGAAATTCATCGGTGATAAAAAAGAGGTTGAATGTTGCTTTCATTGAGTTAATGTTGAAAATAAAGTTTCCTCCTTTTGTCCATAGGACTACAAAGAAAGACAGTAGTTGAACCCAGTACCCTCCGTATAGCTTCAGAAGCTCGGCTGACCAAGCCCTGGGAAGACTCGAGCCGAGTGAGATTTTTTTTAATTGCATACTTCTACAGGTAGAGCAACCGACTGCTATGTTAAGGGTCATAACTGTGTCTCTCGTCGGGAACTCCGATGCTCCTGATAAACAAATAACACATGATTGCATAAATATACCCATAGCTCCCAAGATCCTTCCCTTCATTTTTACACCCAATAACCGTTTACTTACGGTCCCCGTGACTTGAAGTCTCGCATCTTGTTTTACCGTCTCCAACCGCAAATTTTTCGATACAATGACACTCTCTCCAGATGCATCTTGCTTTTCCTTTCACGCAATCCTCGTCCGTTTCACATCTGCCCGGTTCAGCTGCAAAAATTAATAGTAAAAAAGGAACTGTCAAGAAAGATCTAATATGTCCTTTTACGCTTCATTTCTGCGGCGAAGGAATATCAAATAGGGACTTTAAGCAACCACGACGGCAACGCCAACGAAAACGTCTCTTGAAAATACATGTTGGCGTTATTTGCGCTACTTTGCGATTATTCTAATTCCTTCAACTTGTACAATGTAACGGAAATATTCCGCTGAATAGATTTGGTAGGAACGGTGTTTAAGCTAAGACAGAGAATGAAAAATTTGCCCTCATGTGCTCACGTTCTCCACAAAATTTTAAATTTAGTAATTTTACGTTGTTGTTAGGCCGAGCACGGTAAAGAAATGTACCAAAATTTTTAATGCACTTGTAGAGTCTTTGCTGTGCTCATTAAATCTGATTGTTTTATAACATTCTCGTTGCCGTTGTCGTAGTATCTGCTTAAACTCCCTAATGACTGAATTCTAAACGTTTAAGTCGATATAAGCAAGATATTATGTACTAGGTAAAATTATGTGGTTTGAACCTCGTTTGTATTCAAGGAAACCATGATCAGAACTGGATGTATGGCATGGGCTGTCGACCTTTTACTCCAGGGCATCATATCATAGGTGCATTGGCTGTCGACCTGTTGCTTCATGGCACAGTGAAGCCAGAAATCAACAGCCAATGCACCCTCGTCTCATGCCTGATTAACACTTTTGACGATTTTATAGGAAGTGTAATCTACTTTCGATAATGAAGATAAATAACCTTAATCTAAAATAACAAAAGTACTTACGGTAATCCGTCTTCGTGTAAGAAACTCCAAGTGAACCGCTGATGAAAAAGCAGATTAATAACAGGAGAATCCGTTTGGTGCAAGACCCCATGTTAGGGACGGCTCTTTGAAAGGTTCCTGCTTCTCTGTTTTCAATTACGTTTGTTTCGTTTAAATAAACATTCTAATTTAGACGACTGAATTCTAAAACAACCGAGATTCTAATCCTAATTCTATTTCTATTTCAAAACGTGAACTCAGTACTGTTGCACATTGAACGTGAGGTGTTCTCGATGGTGTATGTACTTTTAAAATAATTCACCCTAGTTAAAACATAGTTTCAACCAGAGAAAGGTTTTGTAGCGACCAATGTGGGCGACCAAAAAATAATCGTTAGTAAAAGTTAAGTATGTCGAATGCTGACCCATTTTCCAGTTTTTTTTTTTTATTTAAAAAAAAAAATCAAATTAATTTTTTTGGCCTTTATTCTGAGCCTCAAAAAATACCCGACAGAGAATAAATCGACTCTGATTCAAATGGCCAGCCCTGCGTTTTACAAAAGAGAGGCGTCTTGAAAACAGCTCGCGCACTATTGTCGTGAAAAATACCTACGTAAGCAACTGATTTCATGGAGTTTAGAAGACGGAATTACTGTACATTGTGACGACACAAGCACGCAGTAAAAAATAAACATCCGCCTTCGATGATCCTCTCTGACAAGCGTTTGGCGCATCGCGATAGTGTATTACAGACGTGACTTCCACCGGGCTTAGTTTCAACGTATAATTGTACCGAGTGGAAAAAAACGGAGATCTTTGGGGTGGGGTTGCTTAAAAGTTACTTCTCTTTACCATCATGGTGCGTGCTAAAAGTGGCCATTTTTGTGGTAGAGGACGCATTATCCGTCTGGACGGACTTGGGCAAATTTTTTTGTTTTTCGTCTCTAGTATAAAGACGGGCACAAGACGCATTATCTGTATGGACGAACTATCTTCGTGCGTCGTTTAAGACGAACAACGGAAGATAGTTCGTCTTGCACCCGTCTTTATACAGCTAGACGAATAAGCAGACGAACAAGTTCGTCCATAATGCGTCCTCTAGTATAAAAACGGCCTACGTGAAAATCGAAATAACACCTGATTAAAATGAACCCGCTCAGTAGACATTGCAAATTTATTACAGTGTTCAAAGCAATGATCTCACAAAGACAAAGTGACATTCATAACCACATGCAAGTATATGAGGTTTTTTTTTTTTTATAAAAGTGTGGTTCAGATTGAAGCAAATTTGTGAATATCATACAGTCTTTGTTCTGTTTTGCAGTTCTGAAGACAGTTCAGAGGATACGTCTAGGTTGCCATAGCAGTTTTCAATCTAATCCAAGATAGCCTGGTAACCAAATAGTCCGAGAAAGAAGAACCATAAAATGGAGAAGGCCTGGACCGAGATGGTGTTATCCAATAGCAAATCTGCGACAGGAGATGCAAAAAGGATTATGTTTAGTTTTGAAAAAAGTTGACTCCTTACTTTAATTTTAGCCATTGTAAGCTGTCTTTTTATGTAAAATTTATTTTATACTAATTTTGAGCATTAGAACTGATATACAAAGCATATCCCAGTGTTCAGGCTCTTCACGAATACTACATAATCTGATTGGTGTACCTACGCTACTCACTGTCTGTTTAAAATAACATGGCGTTTCTGTCGTGGAACTATCGGCCTGGGCCGGATTGTTCGAAAACCGATTAACGCTAATCTACGATTAAAAGTTAATCGAGGTTTTCATCTTGCTCTTTAAAAGTGGTTTTAAAGCCTAATTTCAAGTAAAGGTAAAGAAAAGTCTAAGTCAAAACTGAGGACCAAAGATCTTTTGGAAGAATCTTTACCGATTAGTAATTAAACTTGAATCAAAGTTCACGGTAATCCAGGATTAGTTTAATCGGGCTTTGAACAACTGGGTCCTGATAGTTATTATTACGTAAGAATGTTTGTCACTTGGTTTTTGAAACTAGTATAAATTATCGAGCCATGTACTCACTGTCAGTGTGATTAAACTTACTTCGTCTGATTTGCGGCATGATTGTTCTTTTCCTCTCAATAGACAATAGTTGCCCCACAGAAAAGTTAATGTTCGTAAGACAAATATTAGCCCGTTAAGCGAAAGCTTCGCGGGCTAATATGCTAGTTTCAGAACATCGATCAGTCCTTCGACCATTTCACGTTTGCTCCGTTGGAAAGGAAAAGACAATTTATCTTTCTAGTGTGTCTGTGCTCTTACCTCCCTCTGGCCAGAAACATTGTCCAAACTCATCTCTGTCATATCCCTCGGCACAGTAACATTCTCCATCGTAGCATTCTTCGCTCTCACCACAGCCACAGTCCTCCTGGTTTTGAGCTGAAAAGTAAGCAACCATGGGAACGAATTAACCGCTGTTCTGCATCAACGTAAGGTTTGCTGTCGTTGCGGAAGCAGTTTCCGCACGCCGCATAACACGTCTGACTTATATCAAGAGGTTAGTCGAGAATGAGCTTGTTAACATACTACGCCCTTTCTCCGAGGCTTCTCCTCACATCCAACTAAAACAACAATGGATAAACCTGGACGCCTACTTCAGCTTCAGATCAGAGGTCTTTTCTCTTATCATAATCAGTTAACCACTCTACTTTTTGCAATCTTTTTATTTCGTTCATTCTGTGTGTTCTGACTTGATAAGGCCGTGCTCTCACAAACAGGGGTAAAATAACAAACAAAAACTGTTTTGTTTTAACTCTAGTACTTTTTCCAATCTTTTATATTTCAA
This sequence comes from Pavona decussata, assembly GCF_977016875.1. Lineage (NCBI taxonomy): Eukaryota > Metazoa > Cnidaria > Anthozoa > Scleractinia > Agariciidae > Pavona > Pavona decussata. The sequence continues at coordinate 1,745,595 of NW_028145431.1, read as the reverse complement.
TTGTGTTGTATTCTGACGACCTTGTAGCTTCGAGAGAGAAAAACGAAACCTGTTTTAAAGGGAACCTCCACTCTCACAACAAATTGACGGGTAAGCGTTGGAAATAATGTCTAAATTCTAAATATTTGTCTAAAACGTAGAAATGACATTCAAGTGTGTTAAAAATTAGATATGATTATCAACAACTTTCGCTTTTAAATTTCCTGGGGGCAGCCATTTTACGTTTCCAGCATGTTTTATTACTAGAAAAGGCTGGTTTACAAGTGCGATAAGCATAAGGACAAGGTGACATACGCAGGCGGAGTGAATTAAATTTTGGCGCCAAAATTTGATATCCAGATGGCGGACTCCGAGGAGATAGTCAGCGACGAGGAGATGTTGTTTGTTCCGTATCTTGTTCGTATGCTTGCTTTATCCCTGTTTACACGGGCGACGCAACGACATAAACATAAGCGCAAGCACGAGAAAAGTAAACCATTCTACTGTTCTCTATATTATTAACTTGAAGATCATAGAAACACCACGACGTATACTGTGAGTTTCTGAACACTGATCACAAATACACCCGTCGCTCGATTCAGTTTTGGTTGTTGACATTTCACTGAAAAACTAATAAGTGCTGTTACAAGTGGCACAGGAATCATGTAATTCCACAACAGATTCCTTCGATAAGCCGTGTTGATGTTCACTTAGACTGTATTCAGGTGCAGTATGTCATTTCATTCTACTGCGCGCACTTGCAATGGTGAAGCTATGTTAGGCTGCACTTCAGAACAACAAAAACAAATAACAAAATCTACTTATCTTACTCTGAAATGTTGAGTCAGGGAAGATAAACGGGATGAACTCGAATGCGCTGGTGTCTTGTAGCTTTGCGATCGAATCGAGCAGCATTCACGTTCGGTTAACTGAAGTCAAGACCTGAACTTGTCAACCCGAATACTGCTCAATTTGAATATGAAATATGCTGTAAACTTCATTCTTCGCGCATTCCTACAAGCCATTCGAATTTAATGGAACTGTAACAATGAACAACTGATGAAAATTACTATCTGTTCAACACATGGTAATTCGGCAACCTTTACAAAGGAAACTTGTGGAATGACAGTTGCATTGACTGAAAGAAAAGAATAGCGACAAAAGGCGGCAAGTGAACACCGAAGAAACGACTTACATTAATGATGAAAAAAATAAAATATACGAATGTGATTTAATGCGAGCGTTTTTCCACGCCTTTTTTTGAAGCGAAGCTCAGTGGGTACAGTAGCTCGTCCCCAGTGCTCCAGCATCGCTTCTCCACCGGACTCTTTCTTGGGGGATTTGTCTTTGGATTTGTCTTGCCTTCTAAAGCATGTATCTTTATTATCATGTGTCACAATATTCTGGTCAATAATGACTTTTTTCTGCTTTTCAAATTTTTTGTTTTATTGCTTTGCAAGGAAATGCGAATTAAGTGTAAAAATGGGAGACGTTCTTGTGGCAGAGGTTACTGTAGCTGCAGAACTAATTACTGTGTACCGAAAACTAAAAGTTAACGCAATGGTAGGAAATTCAATAACATTCGAAAACAAAAAGAAATGTTATGAGCGAAACAACGAGAGCAACAAAGTTCAGGAAAGAGGGGTTTTAGCTGTGCGTGCCGAGAACCTTGCTCAAGATAGAACGGTTTTCAATTGAGTGTCATAAAACCAAATCCAAAGTAATTACTCTAATCAATCATAACAGACACAAACAGGGCAAAGAGCCAATCAGAACTTGAACCAAATACATGTAGCCGGTGCAAAGCGCGGGAAAACACGTGCGAGCGAGGCACGATTGGTTTTGGTCTTGTTTTTCATTGGTTGAGATAATAGCGCGAAATTTTTTTTCAACCAATCAAATAGCGCTGTTAATCAAAACCAAAGCAAACGCGAAATTACTGTTGGCTCTCGATTTAACACAGCTCTCACTTCTACACTGAATTATACACTGACCTATGCAAGCTCCACCGCGCCCCTCAGAGTAGCCTTTCGGACACTTGGTACAGTAATACGAACCAACTGTGTTCTGACACCGGCGGCCCTGACAATTCGCCCTTAAACTCTTGCATTCGTCAACATCTGCAATACACGGTACAATAATTACTATGATATATATGTGAAAATAGTGTATCATTCAATTAGACAAGGATACTCGGAAAACTCGAGTGTCAGAGCTAGAGCTACAGGAAACTCGTGGGAGCTAAGGTCATTAAATTAGGTTCATGTGGCAAACATCCTGCATACTGCTTGGATTTGATTTCAATGTGTGGCATATGCGCAATGGAATAAATGTGACGGTATATCTTTTAAGAAACCTTGTGAATGAATGACAATGATGTATTATTCAGTGAGTGACACGGGCATACTTGGAAAAAGGAAATCCGAGCTCGAGTGCTCTTATCAGGCATCCAACCTTAGAGCTTCCGATTACTAATTTGGATGCTCTAGCACTGAGCTACAGGAGACTCGTGGGAGCTAAAGCCATTAAACTATGTGAATTCCTGTGACAAATCAAATCCTAGCGGTACATAGGATGTTCTTCACATGAACCTAGTTTAATGGCCTTAGCTCCCACGGGTCTCCTGTAGCTCAGTGGTAGAGCATCCGAACTAGTAAACAGAAGGTCATAGGTTTGACTTCTTTTGGAAAACTCGGATTTTTCTTTTCCTGACTCTTGAAACATTGTGCAGTGTCATTTTACCTACCCACACACTTGTTATCCTTCGACATTGTAAAACCTTTAAAGCACCTGCAGACTGGATAGTCAGGTAGGAATGGATCAGCAATGCATGTGGCGCGCATCCCGCATTGCATCTGTTGCTCTTTCGTGCACGGTACCGCCCCTGCAGATGAAAACAATATTTTCAACTAAAGAAAATAGCTCCTTTTCAGCATACTGAGAGGGAAACTTTGGAAATAACATCACATACGGAGGCTGTCTTAAGGGGAGAACTGGATTGCTAGCAGACAAGTGGATTTCAAAAAAAAAAGTCATGCACCGAAAATGTTTCACTCCCCCTCCGCTTTAATCTAATGGTCCGTCCCTAAGATAATAATAATAATAATAATAATAATAATAATAATAATAATAATAATAATAATAATAATAATAATAATAATAATAATAATAATAATAATAATAATAACTACTTATATAGCGCTTATCCAGTTCTGTTCTAAGCGCTTTACAAAGTAAAAATCATATTTGTTTAAAATAATTCGAAAAAAGATGAGTCTTTAGTTTACGTTTAAAAACATTTAAATTGTCGCAATTACGGATGTCGATAGGTAGTTTGTTCCAGAGTTCTGGGGCCGAAACAGCGAAAGCTCTGGAGCCATACGACTTTAGATTATGGTTGACATGACATAGGCGAAATGCGTCAGACGACGATCGGAGCGTTCTTGAAGTTGTATAGCGGCGTATCAGGTCTTGTATGTAGATGGGGGACTGTTGGTGAAGAGCTTTGTGGGTGAGCAGAATTATTTTGAATTTGATTCGCTCGGAAACTGGAAGCCAGTGGAGTTCGAATAAAATAGGGGTTATATGGTCATACTTGCGAGAGCCTGTGATCAGTCGAGCCGCGGCATTCTGTACTGACTGAAGCTTTTTAATGACATATTTCGGAACATTGTATAAGAGAGAGTTACAGTGATCCAACTTGGAGGTTATAAAAGCGTGGACTAGAGTCTCAGTGGTTGTAGTGGATAGCAATTTTCTTATACGAGAGATCTGCTTCTACTCGCATAGCCATGAACTATGCAAAAATACCACTCTTTTTGGAGGTACCATCCTTATTTACAGTCTCGCGTGACCGGTATTTTTGAAATTTGAACGGAGTTTTGAAATTTACATGTCAGGTTTGAACATCTCCAACGAGATTTCAGAGTAAAAGTTTCCCTAGTTTATATTATTAACGGTATAAAGCTATGAGTTTTTCTTTACACTACAGCATTAACTATTTCAAGGATAACAATTGTTTCCAGAGTATTTTGAATCTTTTTTTCAGTTAATGCGTCTTTTTCGGAAAGATTTCCAGGGAAATTTTCAACATTCCATTCACATGTCGGACATTACAAGAGAATTTCGAATGTTCATTTCAATCTCGGAAATATTGGTCACGCGTGACTTGAATTGACCGTAAGTACTCTCATGTTTTCCACGTGCGGCATGCTTGACAAGCGTTACCATAAAGAAAACCAGTTAGACCAATTATAGTAAGGATCAACTTCAGTTTTTTTCTTACCTTTCCCCCAAAGCAAGAAGACCTTTAATATTCAGTAGTGCCTGTGTGTTATCATGATATCCCGAAGAAAATCATCAATGTAACTTTCTCTTTCACTGTATACCTTTAGTTTTTGATGGCATCTTGCTGTAGTTTGTTTACCATTTAGATCCTTTTGTTCTTGTAATATTACTTAACAAGTTCAACGTTCGACGATAACAAATGTAAAGAGTAAATTTATCTTTCCTTCGGTAACTCTAAACTCACCTCTGCAGAATCTCCCATTTCCCGTAAAATTGTTCTGGCAGATGCAGTTTCCAAGAAAACACTTCGCTTTTTCATGGCAGTCACTTTGAACTTTGCACTTATGCACAGGAGCTGTTAAATTTAGACAACTGATTAAATCCTGGGTTAGTGACAAATGGTTACCTGGGCAAGTTGTATCGCTAGTTTATCAATTCAATAAATTATAAAGCTTTGTCCGTAAGTGTTTTAGAAGCACAGTGAAGTGATGGGAACATGAAAGGCTCGTGGAAAGCACGTGCCGTACACACTAAAATACGTGTTGCTACCTACTGTAAGATACCATACGATATACCTGAGTATCATGTTCCTTAGGTGGAGGAAGAAGGAGGAGGGCCACCCCTCCCCCCTCCCCCACCGAAAAGCCTGATACTTGCTATCCCGATACTCAGTTTACGATACGCACGGTTTGGTGCGAAGGTGACACGATACGAAATGTTAAAGGATATAATATTATACTGTTTCATGTTCTGAAAGAAATAGCAAAAATTTTCTCCGTTTCCATGGAGATATGGAAACAAACTAAGGCTTCTAACCAATCAGAGCGCGAGATAACTTGAGGTCATTTTCTTAATACGCCTGTTACGAACATTTCTCTCTTACCTGGCAGACATGTTTTGGTGAATCCTTTCTTGATGAGTTCATCTTTACACCAGCATTTAAACCATCGACAGTAAGAAGAAATTCCACATTCTTGATGAGTTTTGCATTCTGGGTAATAACAAAAAAGCTAAAATCAAACATTATTTCGAAACCAAACTTGTCTACTTTACCAACTACATATACAATTTGCTAAATCTTTGCCAGAATAGAAAACATGAAATAAAGTTCAAGTAGGCGGCCATTCACTGCCGACTTGAAGCACATTGTGTGTAAGTGCAGTATAGTTTATGCACAATCAATCAATGCATATGTGAAGGCATTTCAAGTTGGAGCATGTCGCTTAGAAGTCATCCCAGCGTGCATGTCTCCACATAGACATATAGACAACAATAAGTTGACGTTGAAAAAAATGAATATGTAAAAGAGCTTAGTCACAGTTCTGTGTAATTATTGTTAGCTCAAGCTCTTTACGATATAAATTTCCTCTCGACAAATATTGAGAACTACTGCAAAGGAACCTTGATGCTGTTATTTCCACAAACAGTTTTCAAGACCTAGAATAAAAGCACACCCAGATAAGTGTGCTCCGTAAAACAGGACAACAAAACGTATGAGTCGAAGAAGCAAGAGCTATTGTGGCTTTCCCAAGCTTCTGTATCTGCACTAGTGTCTCCAATTAGCGCGCTTCAGCACTGGGATTTAAACTTCATTGATACTTAATAAAATTCTGTTTAATTCGTCTCTGTGATTCGGAAAGGAAAGAGAGCAACCTCTTTCCCAGAGATTTAGCGAGAGAAAAATCCTAGGAACGAGGTTGAATTGGATAAGGTGTTGATAAATACAGTGATTGCCTTCTCTTCTTGTGGCACAATGAAGCTAAACTTCGTGTTTAAAATAACTGGTCTTCCCGTTGGAATTTCGAGGTAAAATTTGGCGTGGTAAGTATCTATCACTTGTACTTTCCAAAGCTGATGCGAGAAAAGGAGGCAAAATTATTATAGTACCACTTAAACATTTTCTATCCGGTCCTTACCTACGCAATATCCAGGGGGAAGATCGTAGTAGTGGCCTTTCAGACACTTGCAATCTCGCATGTGAGTCTGGTAAGGATCCTTCAAACAGAGACCACGACTACCACAGGAGTCATCTAACCATTTTGGACAGTCTAATGCAGCTGAGAACAAAGTGAAGATAGATATGTGGTGGTGAAAAAATGACAGATGAATTTTTCAGGCATAATCGGAAAAGAGAATACCTACATAGCTATTACTCCTGTAGCTCAGTGGTAGAGCATCCGAACTATTAAACGGAAGGTCTTAGGTTTGACTACTGTTGAGACTACGCAGATTTTCTTTTGCCGAGTATGGCTGTGTCACTGACTCAAAATTTCATTACCATAGTGAACATATTTATTACTGACAGTGACAAAGAACCCCAAAGTGTACTGTAGGGTAACTACTGAAATCCTGGATAAATTAAATCGCAGATTGCTTACGGAAGTTAGCAAGCTTTCATTTGAGTCAAAGAAGCTCGCAATTACACACTAAAATAAAAAATATTCTGGGGGACCTGCACTGTTTACAACGTCTCACATTATTGGTCGAGAGGACAAAAGGAACGAACAACAGATCGAGCAATGCGACGAAGCAAAACAAAATGAAGCGTAGGTTATCTGAGTCCAGTGAGAATAGAGCTTAGAAAAGGTGCAAGAATATTGACAAGTTCCAATGTTTTGCTTGCATGATCCTAGTCTTGCAAGACGTCAGTTATACTCTCAAACTTCACTCTTGTTGTTCTCAATTTTCAAATGCAGTTTTCCTTGGTCTTTATTCAAGGGAAGAAATGGGTGGGTGCTGCAAAGAAAAATATTAACTAATTCTTCTACTTGTTGCAATTCACTGCAGACCGTAAAGAAACAGAACTAATGACTTACTTCGACAGTATCTTCCGTTACCAAGAGTTTTTCCTTGACAAACACATGTTCCATCTTCGCACTTAGCTCGGGGGTGGCAATTTTTGTCTCTCACGCATTTTTGCTGAGGCACGTCTGCAAAACAATCGATTACACATAATTTAGGGTAAAACTACATTTTTAGTGTCCTCAAAAGAGGCTATAAAGATCAACGTCCACACTAGCATTTCAACACCATTTCCACCGTTTCAATGAAATCAAAACGCGTTTAATACGCGTTCAAAACACGTTTTTTACGCGTTTAATACGCGTTCAAAACGCGTTTAATACGCGTTCAATACGCGTTTTAAACGCGTTAAAACGCGTTTTTTACGCGTTTAATACGCGTTCAAAACACGTTTAAGACGCGTTCAAAACGCGTTTTTTACGCGTTTCATATGCGTTTTTTACCCGTTTAATACGCGTTCAATACGCGTTTTAAACGCGTTCAAAACGCGTTTTTTACGCGTTTAATACGCGTTTAATAGGCGTTCAAAACGCGTTTAATACGCGTTTAATACGCGTTCAAAACGCATTTTTTACGCGTTTAATACGCGTTCAAAATGCGTTTAATACGCGTTCAAAACGCGTTTAATAAGCGTTCAATACGCGTTTTAAACGCGTTCAAAGCGCTTTTTTTACGCGTTTAATACGCGTTCAAAACGTGTTTTTTACGCGTTTAATACGCGTTCAAAACGCGTTTAATACGCGTTTTAAACGCGTTTTTTACGCGTTTAATACGCCTTTTTTACGCGTTTGATACGCGTTCAAAACGCGTTCAAAACGCGTTTAATACGCGTTCAATACGCGTTTTAAACGCGTTCAAAACGCGTTTTTTACGCGTTTAATACGCGTTCAAAACGCGTATTTTACGCGTTTAATACGCGTTCGAAACGTGTTTTTTACGCGCTTAATACGCGTTCAAAACGCGTTTAATACGCGTTTTAAACGCGTTTTTTACGCGTTTAATACGCGTTTCTTACGCGTTTAATACGCGTTCAAAACGTGTTTTTTACGCGTTTAATACGCGTTCAAAACGCGTTTAATACGCGTTTTAAACGCGTTTTTTACGCGTTTAATACGCGTTTTTTACGCATTTAATACGCGTTCAAAATGCGTTTAATACGCGTTCAATACGCGTTTTAAACGCGTTCAAAACGCGTTTTTTACGCGTTTAATACGCGTTCAAAACGCGTTTTTTACGCGTTTAATAAGCGTTCAAAACGCGTTTAATAGGCGTTCAAAACGCGTTTCATACCCGTTTAATACGCGTTCAAAACGCATTTTTTACGCGTTTAAAACGCGTTTAAAATGCGTTTAATACACGTTCAATACGCGTTAAATACGCGTTTTAAACGCGTTCAAAACGCGTTCAAAGCGCATTTTTCCCCTTTTAATACGCGTTTTTTACGCGTTTAATACGCGTTCAAAACGCGTTTAATACGCGTTTAATACGCGCTCCAAACGCGTTTTAAACGCGTTTATAACGCGTTCAAAACGCGTTTAATACGCGTTTAATACGCGTTTTAAACGCGTTCAAAACGCGTTTAAAACGCGTTTAATACGCGTTCAAAACGCGTATTTTACGCGTTTAATACGTGTTCAAAACGCGTTTAATACGCGTTCAATACGCGTTTTAAACGCGCTTTAAAACGCGTTTAGTACGCGTTTAAAACGCGTTTAAAACGCGCTCCAAACGCGTTTTAAACGCGTTTAATACGCGTTCAAAACGCGTTTAATACGCGTTCAAAATGCGTTTAATACGCGTTCACTACGCGTTTTAAACACGTTTTAAATCGCGTTGAAAACGCGTTAAGTACGCGTTTAAAACGCGATCAAGACGCGTTTAAAACGCGTTTAATACACGTTCAATACACTTTTAAAACGCGTTTAAAACTCGTTTAATACGCGTTAAAAACGCGTTTAATATGTTTTAAAAACGCATTTAATACGAGTTTAAAACGCGTTTAATACGTGTTTAAAACTCGTTTAATACGCGTTAAAAACGCGTTTTACACGCGTTTAATACGCGTTCAAAACGCGTTAAAAACTCGTTGAAAACGCTTTCAAAACGCGTTTATTACGCGTTGAATACGCGTTTAAAACGCGTTTAGTACGCGTTCAAACGTGTTTAATACGCGTTTAAAACACGTTCCAAACGCGTTAAAACTGCATTTAATGCGCGTTTAATACGCGTTCGATACGCGTTTTAAACGCGTTTAATACAAGTTGAGAACGCGTTTAAAACGCTTTTCAAACACGTTTAATACGCGTTAAAAAGGCGATTCAAAAGTGTTTAAAATTTGTTTCAAAAGCGTACTCTACTGTACTTTTTTGTACGCGTTTTGAATGCGCTTTAAACTTGTGAGATGCCAGATGAATAAATGATAATTTATTCATTTAATGATCAACATAGAGCTATTTTCATTTGAGTGCCATTAAACGTAAGCCAAAGTAATTACTCTGACCAGTCACAATTTACGTAAACAACACAATGAACCAATCGGAATCCAAAGAAAATACATGTAACCGGTGCCTAGCGCGGGGAAACACGTGCCAGCTTGCTACGATCGGTTTTGTTTTGTTTCTCTGTGGTTGATAAAGTTGCGCGATGTTTCCAACCAATCACAGAGCGTAGAAAAGCCAAACAAAAGCAAACGCGAAATTACTTTCGACACTTAATTGAAAACTGCCTTTTTAAATAATGTTCAGAATTGATATGGCTTACTGTAATTTGTACAGCGACCGTGGCTTCTGTAAAGCTCATCATGGCACTCACACTTATGGTTTACACATACGGCTTTATGTTCCGCGCAGTGCTCGTCTGTAAAGCATTCTGTTAATGAAGAAGATAAACAGGGGCGTTTTTAGTAACTCGTAAGCTCTCGACGTTTTCTTGATTTTAGTTCCTTTAGGCCGGAAGGGAGTCTGAAAACTTATGTAAATGGTAACGAATATTTCAAAATAATTTCTTTCAGGTGTGTTTTTGTGTTTTTTTTAAGGGCAACAGTTAAGGAAGAAAATGTTTCTTATTGCTGGTATAACAGACGTTTGTAGTGCATAATAACATTTTCAGTCATGACCATGGCTTTACAGCCAACAGCATTCTCTCTTGAGAAATCAGTGTGAGTTTATAACCAATAGTAAATGTTAAAGACAATGACAAAAAACTGGCAACCAACGCCTAAGGTTTGTGACACATCCAAACGTAACTTGTGCATCCTCCAAATTTTTCAACCTCTCTTCAATTATGTGCGACTATTTTTACAGTGACAATGTGCTTACCAACGCAGTTTCCGTCTTTGTCAGTTCCAATCTTACAAATACACCATAAATCTCCATTTAAAAGGTCCTTCGCACAGTGATTGTTCCAACCGCACGGATCAACAGGATAGCAGACATCATGATCTGATGAAGCAAGGCAACTTGAAGTTAACTTTTTCCTTTATTTTTATGCAGAGGAAAACAGACATTTTGGGATTACATTGTAAGCCTTTTTGGGTGGTCTGCAGCCTCGTTCCCGCACACTTATTGAGCGAGCCGAGTTTCCTGTGTGAGGCTTGAGACCGAGCGCTTCCCGATCAGCTTAATGGTTGACGTCACGTTTGGCTGCGCGCCAAGGACTACTGCATGGGGACGAGGCTGGGGAGGGGTGGGGGAAAGTCTGAATTTAGCATAATCGAACTCGGTTTGGGGAGATTTAAAAATCTAGCGTCATTCATCCTCCCTACAATTTAAAAGTGTTACTCGCTCTAAGTACAGACTTTACCCTGTTAATTAAATTTTATGAGAGAAACATCTGATTAGATATGAATGTCCATTTATTCTCCCCCAATACAAATCACCTCCTACACCAAGCCCTCTATAAATACTAGAAACCCTCCTATAAAAAATCAGACAAATGAGAATGGAAGATTTTAATAAATTAAAGGCTATCGCTGTTATGTAAGCAACTTAGGCAGTTCCGTAAAGAAAGCCTGAAAAAATTAAGGCTTGAACTGGAATCGATACGGAATAAATACGAGTGCAAGCTCTATTGAATGAGCTATAAAGCCAAAATGGGAGTTGGTCATTCTGTGATTGCACATGTATAATTAACTTTAAGTTCGGCTTTCTGGTGTGAGAGGCGAGTTTCAGGGGCGAATTGTCCTAGTGCGACTGAGCTATACTAAATACACTTACCCACGCGACAGAAGGCCCCATTTCCCGGACCGTTTACGCAGACGCAGTATCCATTCATACATTTGGCAAACGCGTGGCAATCTTTGTCATATCCGCATTTTTTTCGGGGAGCTTTCATGAAAAGGAAGCGTAAAAAAAGGTGTTATAACGGAAGGAGTTAATGGTGTGGTTCGTTTTCATGAATTCGCATACTTTGATAGAGATCGACGGTGCAAGTTAATTTATCATCACCATAGTTATAATGATCACCAGCGTCATTATCAAGGAAAGATAACAGACAATCAAATCAGATTTACTCATTACCAACATAATCCTCGTCATCATCATTATAATCATCACCATCATCACTATGGATATCATCATCATATCACATCTTGATCATTATCATCATCATCATCGTCATCGTCACTAAGGTTTTTATCATCATCACCGTCATTATCATAAATAATAAAAAAGAAACAAAAACACTATTTTAAGAGGAGGCCTCCAATCACCTGACGGTGGTCATTGCAACACCGCTATCATCATCATCATCATCATCATCATCATCATCATCATCATCATCATCATCATCATTATCATCATCAATAAAATCCGGTAATTTCCTTTTACCATCATCAGCCGTATAAACGACAATGTTATCTTCATATCATCATCATCATCATCATAATTATGTTCACAATACAAATTTAACCTTATATGATTTGTTAAATCTTTATTTATGTTCTTCCCAATTACTGAGCAAAAATTCTCCACGTACTGACATTTAAAATAAGATCATTCAGTTTCAATTCAGCATCGTGACAACAACATCGTGATTATTATCTCATCAGTGGCCTAAAGGTTTGGTGGCATTTGTTGCGTACTGAGAAGGTTCTTTTAAAATGTCTAGAGCCTGTTGCGGGCAGTTCCCGTCCCCACCCTCGCCTATCCCTCACTGGTCCAGATAAGCTTTTGAAAGCGGTTGATCAAAAGATTAACGATATTTTAATGAGAAAAATCCTGGACAGCTAGGCGCTCATGTGCAGGTGGTTTCATGCAGTTCAAGATTTCCACCAGAGACATTGCATTTCCACGTAACTCTAGCGCCTCGTTTGTAGAGTCTAAACAACTCAATATTGGAAAGCGATGTAACGTTCAAGCTTTTAAATTGTAAAAACGTCATTGATATTCTTACCACGATTGCATTTTTTTCCATCGCCTATCAGCTCGTCTCTACAGTGACAAGTTGCATCCTTGCAATATGCAGACCGATTACAGTTGCTATCCTTTTTGCATCCGGCCCGGCCAGGTGCTATGAAGAAACATGGAGTAAAAATAACTCACCAAGATAAGATGGTGTTGATCTGACCGAACTGTACTCACAAAGGTACGCAACAGGACGGCAGAGGATAGAGAACGCCTCTTCAGGTCACGATCATGATAGCCGACCTTTGGTTGCTTACGAGAAGAGCACAACGAAGAGAAAGCAGTTTTTAAAACAGATTGCTTCATACTCCGTCAAGAATAAACTCTCATGCTGATCGCACACAAAGACATTAAGCCGTCGTTATCCTTTCTCTTTTGCCCTGTTGCGTAAAGTCACTAATTGCTATAGGGAAATCCGTAGACGATCAAATATAACAAATTGACACGTAGGTCCCAAATTCCACAATGTATGCTACACATGGAGGCTTTCGACTGCGAATGTATGTTCAACATTTTCAGATACTTTCCTCTGACACAAGCTCATCCGACTAAACTGTGACAAGACAAAGCTTTACGCGGCCATACAAGCAACTTCAATCAACTTCAACTTTAACTTCAGTGACCAAGAAATCTTACCCGGACGACACGTGACTCCGTTCCCCACCAGTCCCGCCTTGCATTGGCACCGTTTGGCTTTCAGGTTACAGAAGGATAATTGCGGGCAATCGGGATCTGACAAACAAGTTCGCTTGCCGTCTGGGTCATCTGTAAGCAAACAAAGAATTCAACAATTATCTACCGACACAGAAATGAACAACTGTTTTAGTTTATACCAAACCAGGGGATAGCTATCCCAGATTAGTCTCTTTTTATCACAACTCAGGAAAAACTTCGTGTCTGATTGACATCCAGGACTGAAATCCCGGGAAGCCAAGGCAGATACTATCCGATATTTTAACAGCCAATCAGAGCCGCAGAAAAACCATATCCACGTACTGGTGTAGAATCCTTATCATTAGCCTTAAGGGACCATCAGATCAGAGAGCGAATACGACATTGAATACGAGTACCACTTTCAAATTTCAAATCAGTCACATCCCCAACTCTCGCTCCTTACCGTTGTTTACCAACAGATAACAAGACCCTAGAAACAAGATCGGCGTGACAAGCGGTTATCTAAACCACGCAAACTAGATTTTAAAAGTCGTGTTCGTACTCAATCTCGTTCTCGTAGTCAAATCTGAGGGCCCTATTATCACTTTCACTGTCACCATTATTTTCATTACATTATCATTATCATCATCGTCATCATTATCGTTACCATTATCATCATCATTATTATTATTATTATTATTATTATTATTATTATTATTATTATTGTTGTTAGTTGTTGTTTTCACGCATTAAAGAATTTGAAGCAACCACAAATTTACCACTGAATTATTCGAAGTAATACATCCTGATCAATCTTTACCTTCACCCTTAACACATCCAAGAACTCCAGCTCTGCCGAAATGTCCCTCGTTACACTTGCAGTAGAGAATTTCATTACCAGTGTTCGCCTTCCATATGCAGTGTGAATTGTGATATCGCGGCGAAGATTCACAGTGTTTTTGTAAGTCCCACTGGCATTTTGCAGTCCCTTTTGAGAACAAAATATCCAATAGATTAGGGATCCATTGTCAATTTTTCTTTTGAGCCAATTTCAAGGTCTTGAAGGAGTGCAAAGTTACGACGCCTAGCGCTCCAAAACAGAAGAAATGCGGCTTCTGACGACAGCTGAATTTTTTTTTCGGGCTCAAGTAGTATGTTGTAGAAAATTCGCTAAAATAATAACAGTCAAATCATTATTAAGAACTAGTAGAGCTAACACAATCTTCCAATTTCGCCGTCTGATAGCGCGGGAGCTGTTTAACATCCAGGGCCCAGTTGTTCAAAGCCTGATTAAGCTAATCCTGGATTAACGCAAACTTTGACTCGGATTTAATTGCTAATCAATAAAGATTCTTCCAAAAGATTTTTGGCCCTCAGTTTTTACTTAGATTTTTCTTTACCTTTAGCTCGAAATTAGCCTTTAAAACCATTTTTAATGAGCGGGATGAAAGCCTCGATTAACTTCTAATTGCTAATCCACCTGCAGGGTTCTCAATAGGCCTCGGAGAAAGAGAAGGACTTTCCTCGTTGAGCCATTTAATTTATTCATGCGATTATAAAATAGTTACAAGCCATGCTTTTTATCTAATGAAATCTAAGGAAACAACAGACTGAAAACCGACCAAATAACTACTCAGTAAAACTTAATTACAACTCGTCTCATTCTACACGATAAAGGGATATAGAGTGTTATTTGTGTAAGATGTGGACATGTGATGTTGACTTACATGAAGTTGTACATGCAGAAAATCCATCTCCGAAGGCAGTCGGGTTGATACAGTGACACTCCCCTCGTATACATCTCGCCGCTCCTTGTATACAGCCCTTATCTGAACTGCATCTTTTCGGAGCAGCTGTAAGGAATAAGTGTCATTCGGAAATAATGATTTGTTTAATTTTCCTTCTCAAGTTTGCCTATAGCCAAAATACCCTTCCCATATTACCCAATTAAAACTAATCATAACAGAGATTTTCATTCAGCCAATAAGGCAAGAGGACCTAACAAAGTGAGAGGTTTTGTAAGCTTGATACAGACCACTCGTTTTGCTTCATAGTTTGGAGTCATATTGGACGTATTACTTATTCCGGCTAACACCGTGCCAATGCCGGAATTTTTCATCGTCGCTCAAAGGACGACAGTACATTCTGGAAAGTTCAAGGATTTCCCAGCGAGGTACAAAGGTAATGACTGCTTATTATTGGCAATAGGCCCAAATTCATTGGGCATGCTGTGTGCGGCTTTCGTTTCGAGGATAAAATTTCCTCCATGCCCAATTTACAACGATCACATAACCGGTTTTGCTGGGTCATGTTTATATTTTGAATCATACCCAAGAAGATCGGCAACTTGATCAGTAATTTCCCGGCGAATTAAAGCCGAATTATTGTCGATTATGACTCCCCGGCGCCCTGTGTATTCTCGACTGCAGAGCTCTTTGCTTTTGCGCATGACTGACGGCGTGATTTCTGACGGCGTATGACTGGTGTATGACGTAGTCAAAGCCGAGCGGCTCTGGGGTCGAGAATGCGCCCTGTGCCTCTTTCAAGTGTTTTTGCGCATCACTACTGCGCACGCAATTCGTGTCGCAATCAGTCAAGCCAAGCCATGCATGAGCGCACGCGCCGAGGTAGAAACGTGTATATTCAGCACCACGTGGCCCAGATTGTTCAAAGAATCAAAGTTTACGTTGACCCAGGATTTGCTAATCGGGCTTTGAACAACTGGTCCCTCCAGATAAGTAGACACAATTCACCGCTGAAGGGCCCTGCTGTTCAAAGCCTGATTAAGCAACTGATAAATCCTTAACGCGAAGTGTGATTCGGATGTTTATCTCTAATCATTAAAGTTTCTTCTAAAAGATTTTTGTCTCTTAGTTTTCACTCAGACTCCATCGCCATCAATCAAGAATAGCTCTTTTTCGTAAAATTATCAGTCTTTAATAAGTAAGTTTGACTTACGGTACAATCGCACTTCAGTCCACTCAGGATACTTGTCAAAAATGTCGTTAATGTCGAGATGATGTACAGCACTCACAATCGTGAGGGCACAGAGAATAGAAATCCCTTTAGCAAAACCCCTCATCCTTCGTAACCGTGTAAAACCTGTTCCAGATTGTCACTTTGACACAGAGTCAACATCCCTTCAGCAAAATGCTCCATCCCCAATAGCGCGTCCAAAACCTGTTTTCCTTTGTTACGTCCCATTTACTTTATCATTAGAATTCGAACGGTGTTCAATTTGCGTCGAAAACAGAATTACGTGTTGTTTAGTTTTAAGCTTCCTGGTGGTTGCAACTTGGTTTATAACGATAGCTTCTGTTACTAGGCTGGATATGTAAACCATAAGGCTTTTTTTGAAAATGGCCCATAAATAATCAAGCTCAATGTTTGCACATGCGTGGTAGACAACTATGTGATAAACTACGGAGTTAATGATTTCTAATTGGTAACTACGTAGATGAAGGACCATGAACACAGTTTAGTGAATCGAATCCCGTTCCAGGCTGAAATTTTTTCAGGCTTTGCATGTGTTCTCAAATGCCTTAAGTTGCGTTCATATTTTACGATGCTCTTTTAGGTGTGAGGACAATCTCGTTCCAAGAGCCCGCGTTACCTTTATCCAGCGGAACGGGCAAGACCGGGCAACGACTACTGGATAAGGGTAGCGCGGGAGCGTGGGAACGAGATTGGTGTGAGGTGTGAGGGAGTGTGTGAGCACTTTTACAAATAAGCTATCTTTCCGCTGGATAGGAGTGAACGCAGGCTCTGTAAACGAGACTGACGGCGAAGTTTACACACGCCTGCGTGGCCGGCGTAATCCGGGCGGGGGGGGGAGGGTGGAGCGAGAAAAAGTGATGGAGGCCCCTCACTTTTTCTCGCTACCCCCTCCCTGATTATGCCCGCCATGCAGGCTATGTTTACACAGGATGGGTTCTTTTGGCGATGTTTGGGAAACTGTGTCAAGAACATCTCTTAATTAAAAAAACAAATACTGAGCACCTCATGAATTTATTCAATTACTAACTTATAAATACGACCATTTTACCAACACAGAAAAGTAATAGTTCAGGAGCATGGAGCAATGTGATTCGGTAGTAAGCCAGTACAATATGAATTCTGTGGCATTACATAACTTATCAAGATCGAGGAAGTTTTACAGGGTAGAAGACTTGTTTCTCGTTAGTACGTAAGAATAATATATTTTTTCTGCTCCAGGTATAGATACAGTATTGTAATCCAAGAATTGTCCTCAAAATAGAAACAAATTTCCCCGCAAGGGATAAATGGTTGCCAAGCAACAGCGCTCGTATAGCAAAGTATTCAACATCTTTGGAGAGTTGTTTTTTTTCCGAGAAAACGATTGACTTAGCTAGGATGAGTTTTTTTTTATTAAAAACGGTGGAACAAAGTAAACAAGGGGATTTCTGTTTAGATCGTTTGAAAATTGTAATAAATACATGTAAATATGATCTCCGTACGTGACCATCAGCACTCCGAAAATTAATAAAACCACATTTGCATTAGGAAACAACACATCGCCACTTAATAACATGTGAGACAACTGTGAATTTTTACGTTCATTAAGTTCCATCCTACCTCGAGAAAGAAAATAATTGCAATTTTAATGCGTCACCTAAAATGCATGCACCTTAACTTGGCGACAAAAACCGGGAACCGCGGAAAAATTTGCACTTGTACATATTACATGTTCCATTGTCAGTAACATTTTCATATTCCAATTGGCTTTGAATTAATTTACACGTAAAGACATATTGACTCTGCAAGTTTGTTTTTGGTGATAAACATCAAACCTTTTGAAGCAGTTTTTTTTTCACCCTGCCGTGCTTTGTCATGCCGATAACGTTTGACATTACGCCAGAAAAATATTCAAATGCATGCGTGTGTCCGATATCTCCAGCTTATTTTTAAGGAAATTCGAGACAGAAAACTCGCATATATTAGTTTACGCCAGCAGCTGCAAGTATTACAAAATAAGATAGAATATTTTTAATTTGTCTCTGCATGGTGCTTTCTTTCCTATCGTTTCCAGAAGTTTTCATTAGAAAAAGAGCACATTATTTTTGACCTCGACCAATCTTGGAAATAAACACTGTTTATTTACCGACACGAAATAATTCATGGCGTTTTAAAAACGAGCGGAATATTAGATGATGTCCGTGAATCAAAAATTGGGTTTTTGGGATGTGAAATTTGCATTTCTATTTTTCAGTCAGACAGAGCCTATGGTGTTTAGTTACAATTGTTCACCTTTATTGCACATTCGCTTGTGTAAACTATAACTATATATTTTTTTATACTGTCCTTGAAATCACTGAATCATTCCGTGGCGATTTTCAAGCCACGATAAACACTTTTCTTCAATTTCTCGTGTCAGGCTTTCCACACTTTTCCAGCGTCGTGTGATTGCCGTTTCGTTGCTGTTTTTATCGCTTTCCTCTGTTGATCTAGAAATCTCGCTTCCTTCTGCCCAAGCTTTGACCGTATCTCTACCATCCCTCGTTCTTCTTTGCGTTCCAGTTGACGAAATTCGCGAGCCAGAACTAACGCTCACTGAGGGCCATGTTCCCTGGCTTCTAATTCTCCTTAATCTTACTGTGGGTCTTGTTGATATAGCTCGGAGATCGCTACATCTAGTCGCATATAAAGGACGTCTAGTCAAGGGAAAATATTGACTTTTTGCGGATTTTGCTTCGGAGTGAAAATGCGTTGATGATTGTCGTGATAAAACTTTGCAGTTTGTCTTCGTGTTAACAAACACACCATCGCCGAGTTCGTTAGAAAAACATTTTTCTTTGTCTTCACGGCTTTCCGTGCAATCATTGTCTTCCTCATTAAGTTTTTCGCAATGAACGTCGTTTTCCAATATAATTTTTTGCGAATTATTCATCGAGGATTGAACATTACGAATAAACCTCTGCGGATGAATAATCCTTTTTCGCGTTTTGTCCCGAAATTTGCTACCTGCGCGTGTTTTTACCACAATCGCTCCCGGCTCCCGGTGTTTTTCTCCTTCATCTCGTAAAAGATCCAACTTTCCTAACGAAATAACTGTTTGCCTCATTTCTTCCGACATGGGAAACAGCTCCGGAGTTCCTCGCCGTTTAACCGGTGGTTTCTCTTCAACCGAAGAGGTGCGTTTTCGCTCTGTTTTGTTTCCAACGCGGCGCTCGTCATTACCAGCTGCCATTTTGGCACAGGTTAGTGATTGTGCCTTTGGTCTCATGCGAGTAAACATATTCGCTAGCATCACTTGTCTTGCAGCTTTCCGAAAATTGAGCGTTTCCCTTGTCATTTTAATATTCCTAGAAGACAGGCTGGCAGTTCTTGGCAAATTTCGTCTTGCTTCCATGGCGTCAAACTGATGGGATAACAACGCACTTAAATTAGTCAATGTTTCCAAGAAAACTAATGAGTTTGTCTGCGCATTGGCGGAACTGAGAACCTGCGAAAGAGCGATCAAATTATCATCGTGATCGCATTAAATTCTTTCTTCCTTTTTTGGCTTGCCATGCAAATCTTAATCAAAGATGTACAGCTTCCTTCCAATGCTCGCAGATGTTTGAAAACGTGAATTCGCGATCAAAAGATATGTACTTAAAATGAACCATTCCAGGCTGTTTGGCCTTCGAAATAATTAGTTTTAACACTCCAAATAGGGACCTATTTACTACCAATTATACTAAAATGTCTGAAAGTGTCACCGAAATTACTTTTTCGCAAGGGCCATTTATCAAGTGTACGCTAAAAAGAGGTGACATATTAAAATTCTTGTATTGTTGAAAATAAAACAATTTTCTGTGACGCGCGAACAGTCGCATGTCCTCTGAAGTTTCCCTTTAATACTCGAAGATAAGTAAACTTTTTGTGCTGCCAATAGCATACACAATAAACTAGATTAGTTATTGAAATTAAAAATTCCCCAAACAAACAAGATCTTGGAGATGACTGGCTCTTCGACCTCTCCTGGATTGAAAATAATCATGCACGTCTACAATTTCTTTCATGCTAAAGGAAAAACGTCTGTGACGTTTCCTTCCTACTTAAAAAAAATAGCAGATGTCTACACGAAAGCCAAAAACAGACAGTTTCTTTGCTAGATATCACAAAAATTTTGAATAAACAATTAATAATTGAAAATACCGCGTTTTGCCTTTCATTCAGACAGTGTTCCAGTACGCGCAAAGATTTATAACCTACAGACTCAAAAGCTATGCTTGGGAGCTAAAATAGCGCAAACGAAAAAAAAAACGTTTAATTAAACGTATTTTGATATTAGGTGTTGCATTTATTATTTGGCTTGATGATCAGGAAAACGGTTTATTGCGGTGATTAATTTTTCACTGAAATCAAATTGCAGTGCTACAACTTCAGGACCAGCGCAGCGTTTCCACTCTCATTACTTATCATCAGAAATACTCGGGAAGTTGTATACAACTGTTCTGAGACAGGGTAGATCTTTGCTTCTCCCCCAGGTGGAGATATTTTGAAGGTTAAACGTAAGATATGGCGGTGAGAAGACATCTCTGTCATTATGCCTTTTAGTGCGCAAAGGACGGTGGGGAGGCTTCGCATGTAGTTTATATGTTCCCATGGTGCCTCGCGCTCATTCAAATGCGAAGGGCCTGTGGAGGAGGAAGACGAACGAGGCTTCCCCTCCCGGCCTGAATAAAAATCGGTGGGGGACCCAGGTCCCCCAGGAATTTCACGTCTACGGTTTACTCAAGCAAAGCAAAGAATCTCCTTTGAACTCAGGTATTTTATGTCGACTGTCGTAAAATCATAGTAAACAACAACAGTGATATCAAACGAAAATACCCTTCTGAACTCGATGAAGACTAACATGCCAGGCGTGCTACGCGCGGAAAAACGTGTGTAGACCCAGTCGGTATCAAGGTGCGCTAAGCGAGGAAAAAGGCGTATAGCCGAGTCGCATTCCAGGCGAGCCACGCGCGAAAAAACGCGAGCAAAACCCAGTTAGTATCAAGGTGCGCTAGAAGCGGAAAAACCGTGCACACCCAGTCCATAGAGAGATCATGTTGAAGATAGCGTTTAATGCAAACCGGCGGCAAAAGCCAGATTCACGTTTACTTTTACTCCAAAGAATTAGTAAATGAATGAGAATAGTGCAGAAAAATTCTGGCCTTTGATGTTAACGTGAAACTACTCCACTTTCAACTTCACTTAGAAAAACGGCTAGCGGCAAACGTAGGAGATTCGTGGTCACATGGTCACGTGTCGTTTGGCGTTTACGTTACGCGTAGAAAAACGCGTGTAAAACCAGCTAGTTTCACAGCAGGCACGGCAAGCGTGGAAAAAACGCGTTGAAAACCAGCCAGTTTCATGACAGACGCGGCACGCGTGAAAAACGCGTGTAAATCCAATCAATACCATATTACAACAAACTATTCTTTTGAAGACAAAATTTGAGACATCTTTCTGCACGGACTAAATGTCCGCGAATATTTAAAAATTAATCAGACATTTCTGAGATTAAAACGATGGTACAGAAGTCGTGGTATTTAATAATAAAAATGCTATAGACAAAATCTGAAAAAAAAAATGTAACAATTATATGACCCCTTCAGCTTAAAACCACTGGCTAACTTGAGCCGAAGGCATAGATTCAGTTTCTCTCTTTTCAAATTCCAACTAATTTTCTTTCGCTGGCTTCAACTGTTCTCTTTTCTCATCAGGTCTTCATCGACAGATTATCGACATCTTAGCCTCACCACACAATGACACATGGGTCTTCTCAAGTCAACCAAGTCAGTCAACGTCAATCCAAACTACCATCCAGTCTTTTCGTCGATGGCGGTCTTTTTTTTCTTAAGAATTCGGTTAAAACTGTGATTCCTCAACTTGCATTTTATAATAGAATAATGAATTGAACTCAGTTTATCAAGCGATGTGGTGAACCATCCCAAGCGCCCATTCTTATAGCTGTAATTTGTTATGTTGATGCTTGTTATCGATGTTAATTTTCATCCTGATCGTTTTCTTCCTCAGAATCACCTGGCTTAAACTTCTTCCTCTTGCGAATATCATTGAGGGTCTCCTCTATTGATCGAAGATCTCTTTTGTTTTCACTTGGAACTAAGTAAAACAGAAAAGAAAAAAGTCAATTATATTAAGGAGGGTGCCTACTTTTATTGCTACGCATAAGTTCTGCGCATCTCGAGATACTCGAATTTCCTATGGGTTCATCGGCATCCGTGGATCTCGGGAGATCATGGATCTGCGCCGGGGTTAGAGCATCGTCTGCTGTGGCTGTGCAGACCGATGCAGGACTGGCAGACTCTGCCACAGGTGGTGCAGGTGAAGGGGCTGTTGGATGAAGATGGTGGCTGGCGATTCTTCCGACGAGCGCGTTTCTCCTCCGCAGTCTATGGGTGGTGCCTTCTAATACAGGGATTTTTTTGCGCGGTTTAAAACTATGCGGAGAAGACAGACCTTAGCAAGTGTTCTTGGTATCCAAAAAGAAAATTGGGGATAACCATGCATTTTCCAGAGATAATAAAGCTTCACTTTGGGAAAAATGCCATACATTGCTTTGTATTTCAGGACTTTTCAAAATTATTGCTGCTTAATTATCCCTAAAAATGCGTGGCTACAACTAATTTTCTTTTTGGATTCCAATAGCCCTTGCTAAGATCTGCTTTTCCCACATAGTCATAAACCACACAAAAATACTTTGGTATCAGTAGGCACCATCCTTAAAATCCCCACCACCATCATCATCATCATCATCATCATCATCATCATTGTTACAATCATCATCATACGATTATCATCACTAATTCTTGGAGGAATTCAGAGGAAAAGTTTACCAAAAATTTTATCATAATTATTATGATAAAATAACAATTATAATAATTATTATAATCATAATAATTGTTATGATAAAATCTTTGGTAAACTGATAGGAGAAGGAGAAGGAGGTTTGAAAATGCAATCTTAATAATTATTATTAAGATCGCATTTCTAACCTCCTCCTTTGTTTTTGCTTTATGAATTACCAATGCATTGACATTTATTTACCTTTTTCTCAATATATTGACAATAATAATTTATATATTATTAATCCATAGTTTAATGTATGGCAAGGTGACCTCTAGAAACCACCAGGCTTATAGTTGAGGCCACCTCGTACGTAACAATATGCTTACATAGCTAGTGCTATGCCTTTGAGAACAGTTCTTCTTAGGATGAGGTTTTTCCTACTCACCGTAGCCATAAGCTGAATTACTCTTGGTTGCTCTTGCGGCATCTTTTCCACTATCGGAGCCCAGTAAGTGTTTGTATTTATCTTTGTAATACGTGGGTGGCTGCTGTTTTGATTGCTGCGATGAGCTCTGTGCTCCGTCAACACTGTGCTTATCGTCTGAATTCTGTAAGACAAACAACTGATTAAAATTCAATTCCTAACAAAATGCAACAATCAACAAGTTCATCACGTCAACCTGGCACTTATGCTTTAGGCTTTACTTTCTTTCCAACACTTTGTTACTCACTCAAATATGTTCTCTATTTTTGTCACCTAATCATAATTAATTATGCATGTTTCCCTAAGTTGTTATATAGTCCTAATGGTTTTTCAAATATTCTGTAACTGGTGATGATGTTTGTAACATCGAAACATGTCTTACAAATTAAAAAATGTTGTAATCTTCTTAAAATGCAAAAAGATGACATGAAAGTTTTCCTGAAGTAACATCATGTCTCACAGTCTGGCCAGTAAGGCCAACACTTGAAAAGATTAGAGTCTATATTCAAGTTTCTGACACATAAATGAACTAGAAGTATTACGCTGACCCCTGGAGGGCTGCTAGCTCATCACAGGATACCCAGTATGAACTGTCTGGAGCATTACTACTCCTCCTGGATGGGACTCTAGTCTATCACAAGATACCCAGTAAGAAGTGACTAGGAGAGTGATACCACTCCCCCTGGATGGAATGCCAGTCCATCACAGGACAAAATGAACATTTCTATCAGTCCCCAATTTATCTAGTTACCTTGGCGTCTTCTTTGGACTTGCTGATGCTTTCAGGATCAAATTCCTGGTGAATAACAAAATTAATGGCCTTTTTTCAAACAATCTAATTCACTTGGGAAACATTTTTATGTGATAAAGCATCTCAAGGACTATAATAGCTCTTAAAAAGGATTTTTGGGATACCTCTCCATTCCTGTAAGCCTCTAACTCTTCATCTGATGGCGGAAATTCCTTGGAAAATATAAACAGCACAATATTCAATCCCACAGTATATTTTAATTAACAATTTAACAAACTTGCAGTTCCTAGAGCAATTTCCCAATCCTTGCCTGTTAATATACTTATAAGAGCCACTAGATTGTAACACGAAGAACAATGGAGAATGCACATACAAACAATATTATACACTAGCATGTAACAATGGTATACTTCATGTAAAAATTATGTATTCTTATGGTATAGGTTTCAAATCCCAAAGTACAGTAAAACTGAGTGTTTCTCTCAAACTCTTAACCAGAACAGAATTTTTAGTGGCTGTCTTACTTGCACACACTTCAGGTTTGCAACTAACTCACAATAAAGGTAGCATAATTAGCAGACATGAAATATCGCTTCACCTTTTTAAACAGCATAACATATCTGTCAATCTCATCTTCACCAAAAGAGAAGGTGGTAAGACCAGCAATCTCTGCAACATCATGACTGTGAATAGACAACACAGAAAATGAGGGATGACAGCTTTCTTTGGATTGGTTATAGTGGAGAGTGGTGCTCAAATATAAGAAAGTATAAATAAGGGAAACTTCAAAGCACTCTGCTCCTCCCCCCAAACAAATATAACAAGGAGGTGGGGGGAGGTTCTGACCTGTTCATTTTTCATTTTCCATTATCAACATGCATTTCCAGAAAATATCCATACTCCCCACACAAAAGTATGAAACTAAATTGGAATTTCCAGATAGGAGAGAGGGTCTAACCTAAGAATCCTTTGGCGGGATGGCTGTCAATATTTTTTTATCAGTCAACATGCAACATTTGAACAATCATAACACATGAAATATGCTTAATTTTTGGAAGAGAGATTTGTATAGTTATAAACAAAACAAATTTGGGGGACATTTTGTTGAGGTAATATCTTGTCTACATGTGAAATGAAGTAGGTGTGTCTCGGCCGCTTGTCTTGCTTGAGAATGGAGACAGAAAAGATTGCAGTGTGATTGTAGTAGCCTAACTGTACTTACACAATACTCCTTTGTATTCTATTCATTGGTGGGTACTTCAGTCTTGTTCGTTTTGTATCTTTGATAAACTCTGTCACTTCTTTCTCAGTCTGAATTAAAAACAAAAAGCATTAGTATTTATATCAGAAGTAAACATGGCCACTCCCTATGCTTAAAGAGTACACAGGGAGGGGGTATATCTTCTCCCCACCAGGTAGAGGCAAGTGAGAGAGAGAATTTTAAAACATCTATGAGAGGCAAGAAGTAAGATCCCCAAGTTGGCAGAAAGAAGAAGAAGAAATGGGTGAAATACATCAACATGGCATAATGTTTAGCACATGAAAAAGCACAAAGAAGTGACATTCACTGGAAAAGGAGTAAAGGGTGAGATTGATTGTCACCCCCTCCCTCTGTCCCACCCTAGTTATGAGAGGGATCCACTTAGGACAGGTCTTTGCAAAAAACATTTAGTAAAAGAGCTATTTTTGTGGCTGGGATCATGATGGAATCATGCCTATTTTTGCCTGGTTCACACTTGCAACCAAACAAAATATTATAAAAGAAAAGAACATTTTTATCCTTGATAGCAGTTTTTTTCCGTCAGTGACACGGGCGTAATGGGATAAAGAAAATCTGAGTTCTCCCAACAGGGACCAACATGAACATAGTCTAATGTCCAAGCTGAGGGTCCCCAATAGGGTTCTTCAATCCTGCCATCCCGGACAAAATTTTCCCTCAATCCCGTAATCCCGACTGCTGTTTTAGCCCAATCCCGATTCCGGCCAGGTCATAATTTTTTTCAAGCCCCTTACGTCCACGAAAAAAGGCATTTTCAGTTGGATGTAAATTCCCACTGAAAATCTGAGCACTGGTTTTTGGTCACCAAAAAATTAGCTGTAAGATTATTTCTTCTATTTCTTTCCACAATAACGACGACATCGTTCATTTAAGACGTTTTCAAAGTTTCCCGCGAATCACGTCAGTCAATAAGTCAATTTGCAATTTCTTTTAGAGCTTGTTCTTTTTCCTTTTATTTTTTACTCTCAATTGAATGGTGAGGGCTAATTGTCTAGTCACGTTGATGCTTGGAAAACTTTTCAGTCAGGGATAATGTCCATCAAAGTCTGAAGAGCATTGCTACTCACGTACCACAACGTGGGACTGCAACAGATATTTGAAAAGATGACAGGCCAAACACGACTCCCGCTGGTTGCTTAATGTACCTCAGACTTCTGAATTAATGCTTAATTTTCTGAGTACGTTTTAGAGATTTTCCTTTTCAATCAAAATGTGGTGAGATCTCTCTGTTGACCTTTTGATTTTGATCATGAAGGAAACTACTCAAATTTACCGAATGGAAGTTTTCTTATCATTCGGAGCCGTTTAAATTAGTTCCTTTATGCCGTTGTGTACGCTAGCTCTGTGGCATTTGTTTAGGCTTATTAGCTCAAGTTAACTGCAAGGTCTCAGGGAGCACTGACGAAATTTTATCTGTAAAGACATAGAACCCATAATGAATTTCTTTTCTCTTCCAGCACGGTGACAACCACATTTTCATTAAACATTTTCCACACCGGACTTCCCGGATCTTGTTTCTTCAGAGTTAATTTTCCCGCATCCCGCTTTGTAAAAGCGTCAAATCCCGCATCCCGTCACTAATTCTTATCCCGAATATCGTCACTCTTTTCCGCTAAAATCCCGAATCCCGACCTTTAAAAAGGCCAAATCCCGGATCCCGAAAAACCTATTGGGGACCCTCCTAGCTCACACAACATCACATTTCTTTTACATTAATTCCTTATAATAATAATGATTTATTATGTTATAAGTCATTGTGTTCCGCTGATGTTGTTATACTGCCTGATCCACACGAGTAACATATAACATTGATACGAAGTATTTTTTGTTTGCACGACGACTAAAAAAATTATCATAATGCTATTATGATTCTTTAGGCTACGGGAGGTATCTACCTGCAGATGGAGTGTTCAATGGCTGCAGTCTGACTTAATCCCACATAATGACAGATAAACCTATGCTATTGCTCATTACTGGATGTCTGATGTTTTACAATCTTGGAATTCTGTAACAAATTTCTTAAAATCACTACGTTAAAAAGAAGCTCTTACTTTTGCACGAAACTCTGCATTCTTCTTCTTCTCCTCAATTTGAAGTTTCTTGAGTTTGGCTCTTTCCGCTATAGGGCAAAACAATAATATTTACTACATTAAATGTATTTTCTTTTAATTGTGTAATTTTAGGACAAAAATAAGTGATTTAAAGCAAACAATATTTCAAAATATTCAGGATGTCACTGTCGAGCTAAAATCAATTGAAGAGCTCAGAGCATAACTGGCCTATGGTGCACAAATTTCAGATCGTTTTTTGCTGTTTTAGCTCAGATTGACCAGACTTTTTGCATGTGGTCTTGAATTTCTTCAGGAAACATTGCCCCAATGTTTTATCCACTGCTTTGCGATTTGTTTGCAATAAAAAACTATGATTATGGGCAAAAATAAAGCGCAAAGCAGCACTAAATTATTGCTCCAATGTTTTATCCACTGCTTTGCGATTCGTTTGCAATAAAAAACTATGATTTTGGGCAAAAATAAAGCGCAAAGCAGCACTAAATTATTGCTCCAATGTTTTATCCACTGCTTTGCGATTCGTTTGCAATAAAAAACTATGATTATGGGCAAAAATAAAGCGCCAAGCAGCACTAAATTATTAAATATTAAAGGTGGTCACTCTTACAACTATGATTGAAAGGGTTTGATATTACAAAATGTTTGACAAGTTTACCAGTCTGAAATTGAATGCGAAATTATAAGGCTGTTATTTTAAAAGACTATAAAAACATGTCAGGACAGTAACTGTCCAAATAAGCCTTTTATCGTCTTTGAATAGTATAAAGGGAGTCGGACCTCAAGCAAACTAAACTGTAGCTAGATGAGCTTACATTATTTTTCTTTAAATCATTTTAAATCTTTTAATTTAAAGATTGACTTACGTTATATTCAAGTGTAACAAATCAGTCTTTGCCGAAATTAATTTGAAACCAAACGAGAGCCATTGTGAATTGAATGCGTTTCATATCAGAATTAATAAGCTTCATCAATTCAAATGCGTTTGGAAGAAACGTGAAAATTCAAAACAAGTTCTCCTCCTCACCTTTCGCCTTTCTGTCGACTTCTGTAGTCGGAGGAGCATCCATGCTCTTCAGAATTGATCCCAAAAGATCCATTGTGGTGTCCAAAGATAGTTGGATACTATAGATTGTAGTAAAACCTGATCCTTTACGAGTTAATCTGCGAAGTCTTCAGCTGTGTCGTCCATCAGGATATCTCGGCCGCCATTTTGAACCTTACTTCGTGCCCTAGCCTGCGAACGCAGACGTATTTCCGGCTGTCGCTTCACTCCGCCGAAAAATAACGTCTGCGAAAACGAGCCGAGAAAAAATTTCCGTGACGTCAAAGCTTTTGTCTTGTTGTTAGCCAATAAAATTCCCTGATAGAATTTGACACTCGCGTACACGCGCGAACCCGGCGATTTAGAACTGGCATTAGCTATAAGCTCGGGCGAAACACCCGTAAAAGATTTCTACGTCTGAGGTTTGTTTTCTATGCAAAGTAAAAGTTTCCAGTGAAGAGAAGATAAAAGTGTTTGGAAAAAGTTCTCTGGAAATTCACAAATTAATACTGCGTTCAACTAAAGTCGATCTGACTGCTTACGTTGGAAGCTTTGCCGCTCCAAATGTTATAATCGTCTGCTTCGCTACAAGAGGGCTTTGGACAAAGTAGCAGATTTCGAGAAGGAAATCAAACAAGATTTTAAAAATGATGGCCCGTTCCGTGTAAAACGACTCGCTAACGAGCTAGGACAGACGCCAGAGGCGAAAAAGAGTCTGCTTTGAAGGTGCGAATGTAAATAATCGCTCGCAATTAAATGTCACGTTCGATCCGAGCTTTGGTGCTTCTTCTTTTGAAAGCTCTTATCCGCCTCCTGTTGTCACTTTTGGTGCTGTTAGCCTTATTGCCCCAGTAGCTTTGCTTTCGTCAAGTCGTTTTCTCGTTCCAAACGGCTTGCTTGAAAATGCTTCTGGAGGAGTAACATCGGGCTTCACTGACCGAGTGTTGACCTCCGCGCCGAAGTGCACACAAAGATTACAATAAACAAACATGATGCAGTTGATGATATATTCGTTTAACCCTTTAAACCCTACGATCAAGATTTGAATTCTCACTTGTTGCCCCTATTCATTTCCTGCAGAAGAGGAGAGGTTGTTTAAATATCCACCAAATTCATCTTGAACCATGTTTTACAAAGCATTCATGCTGATCACTCATAGGGCTTAAAGGGTTACAACAGGCCCTACGTGTGGTATAAAATGACAAAATAAATAATTGTAAGTTGAAACCCTTTCATAGAATGGTATGTCACAAGCAGTCAAGATGCAAATCTAGCTACACTGTATTTTAATGGTCTCTTGTAATCAACTAGTCTCCTTCGCAGCCGTTATTTAAGGTCGTCACGCAACGCTCCTCCAAATACGCGTTTTAAACGCGTTTAATACGCATTAAAACTAGCGGGGAGGAGCGTTGCGTGACGACCCTAATAACGGCTGCGAAGGAGACTAGTAATCAACATGAGAATCCCTTAAATGCAATGCATAGGTGGTGAAAAATTGACATTGAATGTGATGGCTTTCTCGGAAATGTGCATATTTGTCAAGAACCACTCACAAAAGTTCTGATTAACATTTGGCAGGAATACAATTCAGGAAACAAGGTGGATTATTTCAAAACAACTAAAATTTAACAGTGGAAATTTAAAGAACAATAATCCAGTTTTCCTTTAACAAAGGAGATCTAAAAAGTTGTGGGAAAAATATCACTGGAAGAGTGTTAACACAAGAACATTGTTTACAAGTTTGTTTCAGATAAATTATGGGAGTAATATATTACATGATGTAGCAAGATTCTCAGCAAACATACAAAACCTGTTTAATTAAAGGCATGTTTATAGCACAGTTATCGGATTGTTTCTTTGGAAATAACACATGTCAGAAGTATCAAAAACTGTGTGCAGCCACATACGCTAAGCCAAAACCAATATAATATATTAAGTAACTGTAATCTTAACTACCAGCATGCAAACGTTCTTGTTAGAGTCATCTATTGTGTAGTTCCAGAAAATGTCCATACTCCCCCCACAGAAGGGATTGAAAATTCCCGAGGGGTGGGGGTTCTCAAAGGCCCAAATATGTAAGTAAATGTATGAAGCTTGACTGGAATTTCCAGAGAGGTGAGGGAGGGGGGGGGGGGGTCTAAGGAAAAATCCATCCCATGGGAAAGGTATGGATAATTTTTGGAACTACACATTCTATTGCAGCTGCAAATGAAAAAAATGCTTTTAAATGTTGTGTGAAACCACTTACAAACATTAACCAGGGGTCATACAGAACTTTTAATTTCAGAATATTTTCAGAATAACTTCAAGCATATTGCATTCTTTTCACACTTTTTAAGGGCTGTAAATGCAATAAGTGCCAAAAGCAATTGTTGCAACTAATTAAAAATTGGTTCATGCTTAGCGTGCGTATATCGAGTTATGGATGCACGCGGGAAAGTTTGGAGAGCACGAAAGAGGCGTAAGAGTTGCGGGAGGTGTAGCCGAGAGCAACTCTAGCTTCTTGAGTGCTCTCCAAACTTCCCAAGTGCATCCTTAACTCGATATATGCACAGCTAAAAGCATGAAGCAATTCTTTTATAACATAGTTAAAATACAGTAAAGATTTGGAAAACAGGTTTTGTTTCCTGATTAATTACAAAATTCTCTGTAAAAAGAAGAAAAGTGAAAGTGATTTCTCATATCGGTTTAATCTAAACGTTTCATTAAACTTTGACAAGCTCTTATGAATATACATTTTTTATGGTGTTGTCTCTCAGTAAAACATTTTTCATAACATAGTGCGCGCATGCTTCCCCTATCTGACTTGCACATGTCATCCAATGGACGCATGGCTGTGCGTATGTTGAGAAATGTACCATGATGACGCCAATAGTAATTAGATTAGGATGCACGTACGCTATGTTATAGAACGCGAATAGGTCCGTGATCACTCTGGAAGGATGCAAGGGTGTGGTCCTTGTTTGACTGTGGGGTGCAAAAGTGTAGCATTTCTAGCAATTAGCAACACAGCCTTTGGATCTCTTTCTTCTGAGCTATAGATTTTTTCCCCAAGGAGGGTCTTCAGTGTTGAGTACACAACGGCACATTGTTTGATAGTTTGCGTGGAAATGATGGTTCTGGTTGCTGCTGAGCCACAGTCTTTCAACTCATCGGCTATCCAGGCGAAATACTCTGTAAGGCTAGCATTTTTCCCCATGTATTGTACAACATAGGCTATGTTTTCTTTGTTTGGGTTTTCATGAACAATGTGGGAACCATCCATTAGCAGCACTTTAAATATTGTGCCCCTGGTATCCTTTGTGGCCGTGGCAGTAAATGCAATGAATGGGGTTCTTGGAAGAAGGGACTGGAACTCGTGCAAATGCGAAAACCAAACTTGAAAAGCTGCATGTTTGTTCGTTTTTGACTTTCCCCTAGAATGGAAAATATACTTGTATAAACATGTAAGCTTAAACGAAATATTAGCCAGCTAGAACAATCAGTTTTTCCAGTGATCTCTCCCTTGTGTCTGTGGTAGCTGTCACTGTAAGGGCAACAAAAGGAACTTCCAAAAGCAGGGACCTGAACTCATTAAGTCTTGAAAACCACACTCTGAAGGCTGCATGTTTATTTGATTTTGATGTACCCCTAAAAAAATATGAAAACCACATAAGTTGGACTCCTTTGGGTACTGGATGCAAATGAAGCACATTGTTGAACCATTGCTTGTGTATTTGGTCCAATATTGTTTCTATTATTTTACGCCATCTGTGTCCAGTACACCAAGTAAGAGCCATTATATAGTTGTGTGTTGTAGACATTGGCATAAAAATAATAAACTGCAACAGGGTGGAGGCCAGGAATATATAAAGCATAAATACATTCGCATGACCCTTCCCATAAATCACGGTGAAAATAACAATTTCAACAAATGAACGAATGTACTGCGTGCATTACCTTCTGAATTTAAAGGAGATGTCATGTTATCAAAATAATTTGCATGCACTCAACAACAATTTCATTTCATTGTCTGAAATTGACATAATATTAATTCAAAAAAAGTACGAGGAAAAACAACCAAGTAAAGCTTGACCTAGATATACTTAAGGAGCGTGATTTCAGGTAAACAACAAAACAAAAGAAAATCTCGATCTGAGACATTCTGAAAGATGCTCATTTCACAATTGTTCATTTTGTTCCATTTGGAGGAGGCAATAAGTCAAGTAAAAGTCCCTGTATAACTTACCAATGGGATATTATATGAGCTTCATCAATAGCCACAGCTCGTACGGACTTCTTGTAACTGTCGCTTGAGACCATTTTACGCCACCTTTCATCGCCCAACCATGTTTCTGGCGATCCGTAACCAATAGAATACTGGCCATTTTCCACTGCTTTCCTCTGCGATTCAGTGATTATATCGCTCAGACAAATAGCACTTATTCCAAGCGAGGTTAATCGACTTACTTGGTCTTTCATTAGGCTAACTAATGGCGAAACTACGATTACTATATTTCTCTCACGTGCTGGCTCCAGCGAAGCAAACACTTCGGGTACTCCCTGAAATATCATTGACTTTCCAAATCCAGTAGGTAAATTCACGAAAACAGCCTTATTATCCAGAACGATGCATCTTATGGCCTCTTCTTGTTGTTGATTGAGCTTCTGTATTCCAAATCTTTCACAAACTTTTCTGGACGCCAACTGCACACAAGACTCAACATCGTCCGCCATTTTTTTTACACGCGTACTCGTGTGCCTCACGCTAGACACGCGTGTTTAGTTCTGGACTTTTCTGAACCAAATTGTGATTGGTTCAAAAAGAATGACGTCATGGAAATCGTTTGTGGGTTCGTTTTCGCAGACGTTATTTTTCGGCGGAGTGAAGCGACAGCCGGAAATACGTCTGCGTTCGCAGGCTATTCGTGCCCAGGCTATCTTGCTAAACTCGCTGACTCTACCCTCGCGCGAGCCTCACGCGCGTGCTTCTCGGCGAAAGTGTCAAAAATCCAGAGATTCATAATGCAGGCTGGGAGAACTCATCCTCAAAGACCCTTGTGGATAATTTCCCATCCGTTTCCGCACTTTCGACTATTTTCTGGGTCTCTAAGTATGTAGTCTCCCTCGTCACGCAACGCTCTTCCCCAGGAGGAACGTTGCGTCACGTTGCCTTGCGTTGCGTTGCCTTGCGTGACGTTGCTGCGAGGAAGACTACTTAAAGTATGAGGAGCACTCAGACTTTTGTGATACGTACCTGTATCACTGGCTGAAAAATTCATGAAACATTTATTCATCCTACTAAAAACATAATATCTCATTTCTTTCACAAGATTGCGAGTTTGTCACTGAAAAACGAGGCCCTTTCGCATGGTTGGTCCGGAAATTTTCCGGAACTGACGAGCCGAAAATTTTGACTAAATGCCGAAAGCGTCTATGGTGTTTTAAAGTTAAATGTCAGGATACTTTTTTTTCAAATTATCTGACATCGAATTTGTCTGCTCCTAGAAACACGTAATATTTTCGGGCCGTGTTTGCTCGGCCTAATTTTCCAAAATGGTACATGTCTTTCACTGCCAAAAGTTCTGTATCTTCCTCTTTTACTAGTAGAAGATTTCAAAGAAACAATATGATACTAGAAAAAGGGTTTTTTTAAAAGTTGTTGCTGTCCGCTCGCTGAAGAATATGAGATATATTATATTAAAAACCCTGGATCATTAGATAAAACAATTCCAGAATTTTCATTGGCTTAGCGGCCATGGGAGATTTAACAATTATCCTGCGAAATCGCGGGGAATATCGCCTGATACTTAGCCGACGAAAAAGTTGGCTAAAACAAGTGAGGATGATACCCTTCATCCTCTCTTGGCTAAAATCAGAGGATATTCCTCAGGATTGAGCAGGATAGTTGTTTTATTATTCAACACATTGATAACAAAGCCCAGTTTTATTGTAAAAAAGCTGTAGACGATCTTTATTTTGCCATTTTTCTCCCCGACAAAAAAGACGGTCACATAATTACACTTTATACGTAAACAGTACCGTAAAATGGAAAAACATAAAAAAAAACTAAAACTATCCGCTGAATGCACCTCTGATGCACAAGTATTCCCTGTTAGCAGAAGCTCTTTTCCTGGTGTAGGTCTCTTTTCTCTCGTCAACGAACACCAGGAAAAGAGCCTCTGCTAGCAGGGAAGCACACGTATGAAATTGTAATTTAAATGTGCCACGCGACCATGTTCGCTGACCGTTGATTTTCAGCACGCCGTGAATTTTTGAAGAGGCAGCGCCACATGCAATGAAATTTGCGCAGACAATCGTCCGCGCGACAGTGTTTGTGCAGCTGAAAATTGCCGCTGCTAGCCTGTGTAGCAGTCGTTCCCTCCTCAAGCGAGAGTTAGAAGCGAACGAAAGCTTCCAGAGATAATTAAAGAGGAAAAAAACAAAAAAAGAGTATTTTTTTTTTTGCTTCTTATGTTAAAGGGCCCTATATAAGTAAATAAATTATTAAATTATTAAGCTATCCCTACCTTCCCCTGCACGCTTGGAAACTGGAAACGACTGCTATGTGGGCTATGTAGCTCCTGGTTGTCAGTTGGTAGAGCTCTGCACCGGTATCACAGTCGTACCGTGTTCAAATCCCCCTCAAGCCACTGAATTTTTTCAGGCTCTCTTTTCGTAGCTGCTTTACACAACGGCGATGGTCTTTCGTCTATTATATATACACTACCGTGCGCTGAGCTCACACCGAGTGTAAAGTTGGTCCTCATGCAGTAAGTAAAGGGCCTCTTGTCTGGAACACGATAAGAAGCTACTGGCTGGCCAAAACGCGATTCCAGCGTCGTTCCTCGCGCGCTATAACTACAATCTTGGACAGAACAAAAAAGAAATTACCCTCCCCCCCCCCCGCCAAAATCATTGCGCGCAAAGCAAACCTCGCCATTTTTCCATTATTGAAATGGTCTCAAATCTTCATTTGAATTGTCCAAGATTATAGTTTACGAATTTTTTTTTTCATAGCTATTATATATTTCATGGTCTACTAACTTGTTAATTTTCGAGCACC
>NW_028145431.1:1670000-1705000 GCF_977016875.1 Pavona decussata | reverse complement strand
GTCAGAACTATTTTGCACTATTCTCATCTATGTACGGGAATCTCACGTTTGCCCTTTGTCGTAAACGCGATTCTGAACCTCACTAATGACTAGTTATTTATGCAGGTGTGGTACATTCAACTTACCCAGAATTCTTCCAAGTTGATAAGATGGGAGACGTTTTTTATTCTTTTTATCCTGTTCGATGCTAAATCCAATGTTGTTAGTTTTGTCTGTGTAAACAAAATAAGACAGTCAAGAAATTGAGCGAAGTGTGTTACAATAACTGTCCAAATTCCCGCGCGCTGATTGGCTCGTAGCTATTGTCTATAAGAGTACAGACAATAAAAATGACGTCAAGTGTAACGCGCGCGCTTTCTCAACGAAAAAAATAGTCAATTCCGCTCGTACTTTTTCCGTGTTATTGTAAAAAACAAATCGACGGCAGTTTTCTATGGTCTATACTCTTATAGACCATTAAATGACGTCATAAAATGTCCAAAACTTGGCAGTGAAACCACTTGCCTGCGGCTCGTGGTTGCACTTGAGTTTTGAACATTTTTTGACGTCATTTTATGGTCTATAAGAGTATAGACCATAGAAAACTGCCGTCGATTTGTTAATTTTATAATAACTTCTAAGATTTCTGCGAGCTGATTGGCTCATAGCTATTGTCAATAAAAATGACGTCAGATGTAACGAAAAACGCTTTCTCAACGGAAAATAAAGCCAATCTTTCCATGTTGGTCGTTTGGAAATTATTACGGGTATTTTAAAAAAATATATAGTACAGGAATATCATTTCGTTGGCATAACTCAAAATTCATTTCACATCTAAGAGGTGCTAAGTTGACTGGCAAATAAATCCTGTAATCTTTTTCAGATCAATACCTTGGAAGATATGATGGGACCATATCTCCCACAGTGGTCATTTTTAGACTACAGCACCATACGTGGTATCAATTCACAAATTACTCTAACCCAAACCTACCAAGTTATCAAGGCCCTCTATCTCTTCAATTCCATTATGACTGATATAGAGTTCCTCCAGGTTGACCAAACTGTCTAAACCTTCCAGCTTGACAATTCGATTGCTCTGACAACAACGACATTCAATATTAATGATATTGATAATACAAGAAAAGTAACCTTAACTTAAGGCTTATCAAACCCTTAAGCATAGATTGACTAATGCCAAAAATAGTATTTCTCAACCTTGTGGCACAAATGTCTAAGAGTATGTATGGGCTGGTGTGATCTTGGTGTTTTTCTACGGCTTACTTTGTGCAATGAGGGAAGGAAGTATTTTAAAAGATCTAAAGGGCTTGTTATGGATGAATTTGCACCAATTTTGTTGCTCAAGAAAGCATTTCACTATTACAGTCAATCCACGTCACGTGTGACCATTATTTCCTAGAATGAAATGAACATTCGAATTTCTCCTTGTAATGTCTGGCATTTGAATGGAATGTTAAACATTTCTCCCGAAATCTTTCTGAAAAAGCCGCATTAAATGAAAAAAAGATTCAAAATACTGGGGATACAATTGTTATTCTTGAAATACTTAATGCTGTAATGTAAATAAAAATCCATAGCTTTGTACCATCGATAAACTAGGGAAATTTCTACGGGAACTCTGAAATCTCGCCGGCGTATTCAAAACTGACAAGTCATTTAAATTTCAAAACTCAAAACTTCATCAGTCATGCATGGTGTGGATTGACTGTAATAATGGTTCATTTTCCTCAGATCTACTCACCTGTATACTGAGTAGCTTCAGATTTGTGAGACAACTGAGATTCTGGGAATAAAGATTAGAAGTAGATCACATAAAGATAAGTAGTAGATCAGACAAAACAAAAAACATGAGAAACGTTTTTGATTGTCAAAAGGGAAACCAACAAAATTAATGTAAGATTAATGAAAAGCAAGCTGTTTGTTGATCTCCTGTTTGATTGGTAAGAGCACTCAATTCATTATTAAATCAAATCACATGCTTTATATTAAGTTCTCATTAGCTAGGCTGTTCTTATGGCAAATCCACAACATGACTGGTGTGTGACAGTGAAAATTATGTAATGTTAACTTTACAGAATACTGTACATAAAAAAGAGGAAAGGTAAGAGCTTAAGACTAAATTAATAAATAATTATTTTTAATTAGTTTAATTAATTATTTTATTGACCACACCTAACATCTTTATCAAACTGTAAAAATTCTTATCAATGGGTGATTTTTCCTACAGTGGATTTATTTATTCATTTATTTATTTATTTTTTTGTATTTTATCAGGCATTTATTTTTCTTTTACTTACTTACAATACTTTTACTGAAGCAGCCAACGCACACGCTCAAATTGACTGGCTTTAGGGCTTTTTGAGTGTGTGCACCTTACCTCTGAAACCTGCTTCCATTTGAGATTAAAAGCAGCGCATCTGTCTCTATCTTTAAAGCTAAGCTTAAGACCTATCTTTTTTGACAAGCATATTTTTAGACCTTTAAATGACTTTTGATTTTTTGATTCTTAGATTTTTTTTTTTTTTTTACATTCTTTAGTGTATAGATTATAATATGTTTGAGACTGTAAAGCCTATTTGAGCGTTAGGAAAATGCGCTATAGAAATAAATTATTTACTATTATTTATTATTACTTGAATACCACAGTACTTACAATACGACATTAGTTACAATGCTCCATTACTTACTTTTTTGTTTTTTTTTTTACATTTTTTAGTGTATAGATTATAATATGTTTGAGACTGTAAAGCCTATTTGAGCGTTAGGAGAATGCGCTATAGAAATAAATTATTTATTATTATTTATTATTACTTGAATACCACAGTACTTACAATACGACATTACAGTCAACTCTCTCGTAAGCGACCACCCTTGGTGCACGAAAAAGTGGTCGCTTACAGGAGGTGGTCACTTACGGGAAAGATAAACAAACTAATCCTAATACTGGATTGATTAATTAATTACATAAAAATATCACCTTAGCAGCTAAAATAAGGCAAATACACTGTAGAAACTAATTTATTTATTTTTTTCACATCTATTCATTCTTCTGATGAAACTTTGTATAACATCGTTCATGGTTCATTTCGGAACAAATCACTGTACCAATTCCCGTTTACCTACAGATCTAATTATAGCCATCTTCTCTGTCTGTGAACTGTCGTTATCTGTCAGCAGTCCGGGGAAGCGTCATCAAAATTGAACTTTCATTGTAACTTCTGAGTAATGATTTACAAGCGATCATACGTGATTATGTTGGGTGGTCGCTTACCGGAAACAGAAAACAAAAGAATATGTGTAATTTCTGGCCTAAAAAGTGGTCGCGGTCCCTTAAGAAATTTGAGTGGTGGTCGCTTACGAGAGAGCTCTTAAAACAGTATTTAACTGAGAAACCGGTTGTTTACGAGGTGGTCGCTTACGGGAGGTGGTCGCTTACGAGAGGTGGTCGCTATGAGAGAGTTGACTGTAGTTACAATGCTCCATTACTTACAATACTACATTACTTACAATACTCCATTACTTACAATACTACAGTGCATACAATACTCTATTCCGACGTGGATTTCTTGTAAAAGTTGATGTCTAATTAGGATTACTGAGATGGCTTTTTACAATAAACTTGTGCTAAACATCCGAACACTTAACGTAGAGGCAATAGATCATGTATATTTGTATTCTCAGTAATGAACTAGTACTGATCAATCTTCCAATAGAGGCTCTTGAAGGGGAAGATATTATTAAAAATATTTGCATGTGAAATGATTCGTCTACTTAAGCCTCATGTGCAAGCTAGTTCCAGTTAAATATGGAGGATATGAATATGGTCTATTACAACAAGTGTATTATTCATTCTATAATAAAATTATTATTACTTTTTTTAAAAATACCTCAAGTTTGGTGATTTTGTTCTTCCCAACAAACAAACTGTGTAGCTGTGTGAGACCCTCCAATCCTTCTAGAACCTTATCAAAGATGAGAGGGGGATGTTTAGAATTCCACAATCATTTATAAAATAATACTTGTCTGATAGTTTGTAATAACTTAATATTGAAGAGCTAAGCGCATTACCATCTAATGTTGAATTTTACGCCATTGTTCACATTTGCCTTATATTTACATGTGCTTATAACAATTATTTATTCCCCCAAATATAAC
The DNA here is from genome assembly GCF_977016875.1 of Pavona decussata. Lineage (NCBI taxonomy): Eukaryota > Metazoa > Cnidaria > Anthozoa > Scleractinia > Agariciidae > Pavona > Pavona decussata. Next base: position 1,700,848 of record NW_028145431.1, on the reverse strand, counting down.
ATTGTATTGGTTTTCACCATCCTCCCGTCATTTTATAAAATTCCATGGATCACGACAACAGCCTTCCCCTTACAACTTGTGGTGCTTCCCAGTCCTTCTCTTGTTACGTTATCAAAGGATGCCAGGTGCCTTTTCCAATAAATTTTTCACCCAGTCAAATAACAACTTAAACAGGCAACAAAAAAGGCAGCAGTGTTGCAAAAAAAGTGAGACAAAAGTATGAGAAAATTAAAAGTGGTCAAAATTCTACAAAAGACATGGTCAGGCTCCCAGCCCTTCAATTCATTTTGTGCAAGAAAAAACCACAAGGCAGTGAAGGCACAATTTAGGTTTAAAGCTATCCATGTTTCTTACCCTGATTTTATTTGCACCAAGCTCCACCATCTCAAGCTGTGATAGATTTTGAAGACCCTCAATTTTGGAGACCTTGTTTTGAACAAGGTAAAGCTTTGTGACTTTGGTTAAACATCCCAGGTTTTCTATCACCTTGATCAGATTGAATGACAAATCTAAACTCCTGAAAATAAAAATATATGAGTTCATTTGTTAACTGAGGTGATATTTCAAGATACTGTTTACTGTACACAATCATGTGAATTGGTAAAGCTTAGGTTCCGAAACAGTTAACTGTGAAAATAAACCAAAGATCCAAAATCTTGGGAGAGATGACAGAATCTTCACCCCCCACCCCCCATCACCAGCCTCAGAAGACAAAAAAAAAAGCTGGTCTAGATAGTGATAATTAACAAACAGTTTTGCTATTGGGCCAAGGAGCATGAGAGGTTACCTTCCCAACAGCAAAATCCACTGATCCTAATTGATTAGACAGGACCTTTCATAAGGCCTTCAGTTTAAGCAAAGAAGATTAGCTGTCAGATTGTAAGCAAGCAAAATAACGTTTCTCACAGGCCAGCAAGCAAGCCAATGCAAAGCAAACCATGAGGTGCCTCACAGCAGATTAGACAGGACCCTTGATAAGGCCTTCAGTTTAAGCAAAGTAGATTAGCTGTCAGATTGTAAGCAAGCAAAATAACGTTTCTCACAGGCCAGCAAGCAAGCGAATGCAAAGCAAACCATGAGGTGCCCCCCAGCAGAGCTCAAAGGTCACCTCTGAGCCGTGTAGAGAGGTGAACACTGATCAGCATTGTCTCAAGTTTTAACCTTGCCTAAATTACATTTAGCCACATTAAATACAGTTCTCTTACGTGAGATTGGTCAAACTGTCCAGACCCTCTATCTGAGTGATTTGATTATCATACAAGTCTAACTCCTCCAATGTTGTCAATGTACTGAGACCTTCTAGCTTGGAAATTTTATTTCTCCGCAGACAAAGAACCTGAAACACACAAAGTGAATATTATTGTTTTAATAGGATGTTTATACAGTAACTTTATAGTAAGAACTCAGAGACAACATAATACATGTGTATAGACAAAAATGTTAAAATAAAAAACTTTTGGTCAAAGAAAGTAATGAATATACAGTAGAACCCCGATAACTCGAACTCGGATAACTCGAACTCCCCCGCTAACTCGAACTGAGTCTTAATTCCCTTGGATTTGACCAACTTTTCAGTCATTTTTACTCAGTTAACTCAAACTCGGATAACTCGAAAACCCCGCTAACTCGAACTAAATTTCGTTTCCCTTGATCAAAATTTACCCCAATAACTCAAATTCCTGGTTCTTATGACTCGCCACGGATGCCCATTGAGATATCCCATTAGCTTTTCTTATCATGTGATCGAATTCTAACGCTAGAACAAAGACTGGAGCAGTTTGATTTTAATTAGTGCAACGAATAGATCATGTATAATGTCGTAAGAATGGATAATCGTTACAGTTGTTACAAAATGTACTGGTTTCTCGTGAAATAAGTTTAATTTGCACTGTATTGTATACCGAAGTGCTGAAAATCAATAAACTATCAATTATTAACCTGGAAAATTGAATATTTTAATCGACCCCGATAACTCGAAACCCCGCTAACTCGAACAGGTTTTCATTTCCCTTCAGAGTTCGAGTTACCAGGGTTCTACTGTTGACAGACTATTATTTATAATTAAAGAAATAAATGAACATGAAGATCTAATTTCACAATTGATTTACTACCTTAACACAAGTCAATCGTTCAAAGTTTTCTAGTTTTTCGATCTTTGCATGGGTAAGATCAACTTCCTGTAAGTCAAATAGAAACAAGGGTTAAATGTCAAACACAAATATAATGACTAGTATAAGTAAATGGTGATTAAAATTGAAAGTGGAGCACCAGTTTCTGTCTCTTCAAGATGTCTGCTTATTTGAGTGGAGTTTATTTCCAGTAACATACAGTGCATTCCTCAATTATTTGTGCATGCATCATTCGCTAAGGCTTTACCGTTTTCAAAATGACATTTGCAAAGCTAAGCTAGTTTAAGTTGTAAGTTGTAACGACTTCAACTGTCAAATTTAAAGTTGACACAAAAAAAAACACAGAATACCTCTGCATCAGGTTCCACATTCAGTATTCTGAATTCACCAGATTCTGTGATAAAAATTAAAGTTAGCTCTATATAAAACAGAGAATACAGTTTCCATATTCATTTTGCTATTACCCTCCGCGTTTTCTCCCGGTGAAGTAGGCACGTTATCCGATGTAAGAATCTCAACATTTCCCTCCATTTTGATTTTCGATTTTTCCTCTTGTCAGCGGTATAGAAAAGACCATCGTATATGCTTACACGAAACTCCAAATTAAAGAAGATGGCGGACAAAGGTTGCGATGCGACGTTCTGAAATAATGGCCGAAAATTCTCCATCTCCCTCCCCAGAGCGAGCAATTTATGGATTTGTACTTTATTTAGGAACCTACTTTGGATCTGGTGAGAGCCATTGAGCAAAAGTGGTTTCTAACTTTTCCTGCTAGCAAATTCGTTTTTAGACTACAAAGCGTAGTCATTTTTTAAGCCACCTTTTTTTGTCATTTGAATCATATCACCAGGCTTGTACTTAATCTGGGCTTGTGTACCAGAAGAGTGGCTTCATAGTATTGGAATAACGTACCTTCCACAGAGGTATAGCAAAGGAATTATTTTAATGATCAGTTCTTGTTGAGTTATTTGAGTGGGTTTCCTGTGGACATCCATTCGCACCTTTAATACTAGGTGACAATTTTAGCTGGTGTGGTTCTAAGCCATAAGAGCCTGAAAGTTGCCAAGTGCTATTTTTTGTTATTATTATTTCTTTTTTTTGGCATCAGTACACCGCAGCCATTTTAAATAATTTATACAGAACTAGGTTATTTTTGATCTGGGACATCCAGAGGGACCTCAATGTCTCACCAACCCACCCAACCCATGCATTACTGTGAAAGACAGTTGAAATCAGAGATAGAGATGGACCAAACACGCTGGGGCTACACCCCCAACTTTTTTCAAACAGTGTGTGGGTTGTTTAAAATGCCGCAGATTATTAGGAACAAGTGTTGTGAGACGGGACCTACAGTTTATTGTCCTTATTCAAGAAGACTAGAAAGTCTAACCATTTTCAGATGTCATAACAAAGGCAGCACTTTCTCCTCAGTTATCTAAAGACCCTGAGTGTTAGTCCAGCCAAGGTTGGAACCCATGACCTCCTGCACAGTGCTCTCCCAACTGAGCTAACTGGTTGGCTTTGTTCTTTCTATACCACAAGCTATACAGGCTTGCTACTTCGTAACTTACCCTTTATGAAATCAGTGTATTATTTTGTTTTCTTTATTTCATGTATTAGGTACTGGGTGTTGGCTGGACCAATTTATTTTTGTGTTGCATTTTTATTTGTGGTAATATTTTATGTGGCATACAACTTCACTATCACACTTCCAGTGGATTCAATCAATACAATAACAGGTTTGTAAAATTATGATTGTTTGTGACAAGATTGCTCATCAATTTGATGCATGTTCTTTATGATATACATCACATAGTGTCCCAGGCCAAACCCTAACCCTCACTGAAATAATTTGGGCAAGAGAGGTGTAAATAACGTTTTGCCTTGAAATTTAAAATTTGCTCCAAATAAGCCATATTTTGGCACAGAGACTGGTTCTCAGAAGAAAACTGGTTGAATATTTAATTTCTGAGCAAATGCTAATTTTTTCTTTATAAACAAGAAATAGCCTGGCTTAACAAGTGACCTGCACAAAAGATACCCACAATCAACTAATTTCTTTTGTATACGTGACTGAGCCACGTCAAGCAAAGTATAGGTAGTTGTGAACAAAACAAACAAATCAAGGGTCAAGTTTGGGCCTGGCACTAACCCTGTGGTGGTTTTGCATCTCACCCGGGGGGGGGGGGGGGGGGTTAGTAAAATACTCCTCATCGCTTCAGCTCTGGCAGTTGTAGCCACAAGGCTGATTAACACTTGTGTGTTGATCGAGGATCGCTGGAGAGAAACTCAAGATATCTTTTTATTTTAACAGACAAACATGCCCAATATGTGGATGAAAATACTAAGCCAGTGATGCCTGGTTCTGTTCCTCCGCTCTATGACATACCTCTCAGTCAAGTGAACAGAATACTTTACAAAGATGGACCAACCAAGCATCCATCTGGGGGATTGTAAAAGTGGCTTCAATGTATAAAGGAGGAATAAAGTTGAAATTGGCAAAAGTAAAGGAAAATGGTGAGGGTTTTCTAAAACAAGGCCCGAGTGGATTTTTGTGGCATTTAAATTGCTTACAGTGGCGCACACATTTTTTGGGCAAGAACAACTCTGACATTCTAACTGAAGAATAGTTTGCAATTTTATAGAGTGATCTGGCCAAAAAATCTTATGGTCAAAATGAAGAGATACAAATTATTTTACATTTATTTTTGTAAGAACAACTACAGCAGTTACTGTATCAACCTTGGTTGACCCACCAAGACCATGCTTAGGCCTGTAATTGAGGATGCGGCTGTACAGAAGAAGGAGGAATTAGTCAGTTACATGCAGGATTGTGTTCTGTGGAGTGTCAAACGTCAGGCCTGACTCAACTCCATGCCATTGTAGCTTGGTCAATGGATGGTGATGATGATGTATGAAGCAGCCTTTTAGACATGACTCAACTGGGGCTCAAACTAAATGAAATTCATTTGCCTTGATCTACTGTTAATAAAAAAGATGCACACAACATTGTTTGCCAAGGTCTACAAAATGTATGCAGATAGAGTTAAAATAAAATTAAGAACATTTTTGCCCTTTCTAATTAAAACAGATGGCACTAATTAGACAAACATTATATTTTATTTCGCTTCATTGCCCTGTATTCTTTAATTTATGCACAATTGAAAAGTTATATCACAGCTCATACTAAATGTTTCATCAGAGATTTCAGATACCTTGGAACAATGAAGGCATTAGGCCTCTGGCCCTGTACTTTCATTGGTTTCTTGGTTTTTGAAACCTCAGAGGAAGAGATGTTTCTCACAACCACGTACCTTTGTTGTCAAGAGTAAGCAAATAGAGTCCTTCAGATCATAGTACGAGTATGAGATTGAGTACGAGTACAACTTTCAAATTTCAAATCAGTCGCATCCCCAAAACTCTCGCTTCTTGCCATTGTTTAAGCCTGCCGCACACTTGAGGAAAGAGCTGAGCAAACTGCTTTGCAAGGCAATTAGCTCAGCTGTTTCATCACATGTGCAGTTGAGTCTCAGAGTATTTTTGCCTCGCGAGGCGGTGAGGAAAATATCTCTCATGTTTGATATTTGAGATTTCACCTCGCGAGGCAAAATTCTCACAAAAACTCAACCGCACACTTGAGGAAACAGCTGAGTGGGTGGCCTCGCGATGCCTCACAAGGCAGTTTGCTCAGCTCTTTCCTCAAGTGTGCGGCAGGCTTTACCAGCAGATAAGGAGACCCTATAAGCAAGATTGTTGTGACAAGCGGTTATCTAAACCACTCAATCGTACTCAATCTCATACTCGTAGTCAAATCTGCAGGTCCCTAATTAATGACATTATGAAACAACTTCAAGAATGCCTAGCTAATGTGTTCAAAAGTTATGAAGCTGTTTAACACTTTTTTCTTAGTAACTGCCCCTGAGGTTGTTTAGCAACCAAGCTACTGGTTCTGGTGATGCATAAAAAAAGTGTCATAAACTCTAAATCTCTGGCCAAAGCAAATAGCAAGTCTTCATCAATGCAGGGCACCAAGAATACTGCCTCTACCCTTGTTTATTTTTACAATGAACACTACTTTCTTGCTCTGTTCCATCACAACCAGAGGCCAGTTTTATAGTTGTATGAAAAAATCATTTGAAATAGTCATGAGTGAAAACATACTACAGTGAACTCATCTAAAACATTTTACTTATACTGGAGATTATTATATAAAGAATCATGTCATCCAAATTGAAGGAAAATGAAAATTCACCATCTTCCAAGATACAGATATGAGATAACCGTCCAAGTTAATTACAATATTGAAAACTAATGACAATGAAAATGGCAAAAAATAGTTACCTCTAAAACTGATTAGGACTAAAACAGTTCACATGTATTTGGCAGGATGTTGTTACAAAATGTTGCAAAAACAGAACTTCAACAGTACAATGAAGGATGCTAAATATTATTATCTGCTGACCAAATTTCAGAATACATGAAAGTCACTCTTTAGTAACACTGTACAGTTGCAGAACAAAACTCCATAGCCACCCCATGGAAGGTCATTGGAAATTCCTTGAGGAAGTTGGGGGGAGGGGTCTTAAAAGCCAACATTTTAGAAGCAAAGTATGAAGCTAAACTGGAATTTTCTGGGGGAGAGGGGACGGGGGTGTAAAACAAAAAACCTTCCGTGGGGGGAGTATGGATATTTTCTGGAACTGCACATTCACAACAAGCAATGATCAACTAAGTTTTCAACAAGGTAGGGCTATGTTAGAGTTGGTTAGGACACTGTCTCAACTTTATTTTAGCTGTTAGACAACATGCAGCATAAGCTCAAGATCAGACAACATGAACTACTCTTACTTGTACACAGTATAGTAAATTTATAGACTTTGTACAACAAATTCACTTCAGTTCTCACAATGCTAAAATAATTTATTCAAGCAAGTCACCTGACTTCCACCTTGTCCTGAGAGGAAACAAGTCATCATCAAACCAAATGGCCAACATATTGCGCCCAAATTACAGGGAAGACGAAAGCAACCCCACATTGATCCAAGTAAAGTTTTATTGCACATCCACAGCTATACTTAAGCATTTTGAGCACATAGTCTATAAATCGAAAATACTGCTAATAAGTAAGAGTCACCTTCACGTTTTCTGATCACGAGCTTGGGCTAACTAAGGTTAGTCTTGAAGAAACACATCTCCAGTGTATGAATTCTATGCCAAGCAAAAGCATTAAAACATTTTTTTTCTCAGGGAATCAAATAGGAGCCACCATACAAGGAGGCCAACACCTTGAAGGTTTGAAAAGATCAACAGCCTTCAAGATCATGGTTTCACAAAATACCTTGGACCCTAAAACTGGGAAAAAGTTCTTTTTGGTATTGTATGGTTTCAATGTCAAGAAAGTATCTCAAAATTATACAAAAACTGGGAAATTTTAGAAACCTCCAGCAACCTATTTGACATCACAAATTGAAGATTGTTACACTTATTGATTAGAAGAGTGGTTAACTGACTAAAACAAGCTACTTTTGGCGATTCTTCAGAACATTCATGAGGTCCTGCTGCAATAGTTGCTGTTTTCCTTTCTCTGCAATGCTGGTCACACTCCTGAAAAAAAAAAGATAGAAATATTTACAACAAAGGTAACAAATAGCTCTGTGGCTCTAGACGGTGAGTTGAATGCACTCAGCAAGAAAGTGTTAACTGAAGACACTGCAAATCAGGGAAAGGAACATAATAAACATGGACCTTGAGACAACAAAAACAACTGCTACGAGGTTGTGCAGTTGGCTATTTAGTACACAGCATGACGTACAAATGTAGAAGTTGAATATAGGACTACTATGAAATACCAAGATTTTTTGATTGCAAGTTCAGCACCTTACAAGCCAATCTTTAGAAGTTCAAATGGCTGGAGGTTCGCTTGATCTTCTGGCATGCTGGGAACCATGTGATGGACTAGCATTCCATCTGGGGGTGGGGAGAGGTGAGGGGTGAAAAGGTTCCTAGTCACTACATGCTGGGAACCATGTGATGGACTAGTATTTCATCTAGGGGTGGGGAGGGGGGAGGGGTGAAAAGGTTCCTAGTCACTACATGCTGGGAACCATGTGATGGACTAGTATTTCAGCTTGGGGTGGGGAGGGGGGAGGGGTGAAAAGGTTCCTAGTCACTACATGCTGTTAACCATGTGATGGACTAGCATTTTATCTAGGGGTGGGGAGGGGGGAGGGGTGAAAAGGTTCCTAGTCACTACATACTGGAACCATGTGATGGACCAGCATTCCATCTAGGGGTGGGGAGGGGGAGGGGTGAAAATCACCTAGTCACTACATGCTGTTAACCATGTAATGGACTAGCATTTCATCTTGGGGTAGGGAGGGGGTGATAATACTCCTGGTTGATTCATGCTAGTTAAGCACCTGTTGAACTGTAGTCTTTGGGCTGCAAGGAGGCTATGGATTGACTTAATGAACAAAAGACAGTTTCACCACTTTAGTCTGAATTTCAGTGTCTATTTATTGCCAGTAAAATCAAGTGCTACCAACTGTTTCTGATGCAGAGATCAGCAAATTCCATTATCAGAATGTAGTAAATTGCAGTCATACATTATAGATATCCAAGGCTGTAAAGAGTTGGACACAAAATGCTCACCTCAAGGAATTGACAATATCCTTTGTTTTACCAAAATAGATCTCATTCAAAGTATTTCTCATCTTATTTTCCATGTCCTTGAGGAAAGAAAACACAGGTCAATACAACAATCCTATTCCAGAACAAGATTCTAAGAAACCAAAATTTGTACTCTTGCCTTATGTGAAGTTCATTGCAAAAATATCAAAAATGGAAGTGATTATAGTCGTAGAAGTTTTTACCTCCACCATCCTCCCAATGTTGGCAATATGTGGACTAGCATCACTCACTGCACTGTCCAACTCAACCTGATATAAATTAATAAATAGCATTTTAAAATGTTTGAAGAAATACCTGTGCTATGATTGAGTCAAGTTCATTATATCTCCATTATTGAGTGAAAGCTACATCACTAGTGTGCGGGTGAGCAAATCAATAAAATGAGTAAATCCATAATTAGAATTATATAATTAAAACTATAAGGGAAATTTTGGAACAGAAGTGTCATCAAGTTTCACCATTCCACAGCCTGCAAGACTGACAATGTACACAAATACTGGACATTTGATGAAAGAAATAATTATAAAAACTTGTTTCACATGCACAGTTGAGTAATAAACACTTCGGAATTTTTAGGAAATTTACGAGAACCAACAACAAACTCAACCCACATGATATCAAGTCCGGGAATCAAAACCCCGGCGACATTGGTTCCTTTTTTCATTAAATATATAATATACTTGACTTTGACATTTCTGCTTAGTGGTAATTTACAGTTACCTGTCTCGTAAGACTTCCTCCTAAATTCATCATTCCTGATCCCGTCTTGTTTGTCTGCAACCAAACAAAATTTTATGGCATATTATGAAACTGCCATTATTGTGAACAATACAATACATGCATACAGCTTTAATTATTTTTTGGTTTTCATAAAGAAGTAAAAATAAATTATTGATGCCTTAAAGATGTTCATAGTGTGAACAACTTGCAAGTGTACTTACACGCTGTTAAGATGGTAAGAAAAAAAGAAGGGGAAGTAATATATCAAACACGAGAAAGCGTGTTTCATTAGATATCCAAACACTGAGAAGTAGGTTGAAAAAACGAGGCGCAGCCGAGTTTTTTTAAACGACTTCGAGGTGTTTAGATATCTGATTAAACACACTTTTGAGTGTTTGATATGGCTTCTCAAATGATCAATAATTCTTGGAGAAATTCAAGGCAAAAGTTGGCAAAATTTTATGGTAATTAGGAACACATATCCAAACCATGGTCACGTTAGTGATTTTCTTTGTTTTCTTTTCATGAATTATTAATGAGTTTGAGAAAAATAATTGGTATCTGTAAACTGATAAAACATGCACCAAGAAAGCCAATGAATAATATTCATACCTGCAGCCAAAGCATTACAGTTGAAGTCAGCTTGTAGTGCGCATTTCGGCCACCACTTTTCTCCTGAAAAGTGTGAAGAGACAATGTATTAAAGGGATACCATAACAGCTTAAACCCCTATAGACTTATTTATTTCAGGCCTCAAGAAAGCAGGACTTTTTACGTAGTGGTAGGGGCTTCTTTGAAATCACAAGTTTTCAACAAATGTAAAGTAGCTTTACCAACATTTTACCACCCAACTTACTAAAGCAAGGCAATAATGGGCTGCGTAACACCAACAGAATATCACTTTACCTTAGCACAATAACACCACTGCCTATTGGAGACCAAGTTTCCTTAAACACCAACTGACTGAAGTTTTGACTATTGGTACAGTTGAGATTTGAACCATTTCTTTTGTGTGTTTACGTTTGTTTTTCCTTTTACAACCACAAATCAATCTAACACAACCTTAATATACAAAAGACAACTCAATACTGAGAGGAAAAGTCTTCTCTACTCTGGACACCTAAAACAATCACAAATGAGCTACAACACTTGTTTAACGTGTTCCTCTGTGATACAAGGCTACTGCTCTGTGTTGTCCATTATTTTCAATAATGAATACCCTCCCCTGTTTTAAATCCAAGGTGGCACTTTTTACAAACACATCTACAGTGCTTGTCCAACAAAACACCTGCACTGCTTACATACCTGTACCTCCACAACATGGATGGAATCCCAGCAACCTCTGATCTTTTTTGAACCATCTCCAGCTAAAATCAAGGCACAAATACAATGTCTTCAATTAAAAAAAATCATCATAGGTCTGTTGAAGGTGCCTAACGGCTGTGTTATGTTTGTAATGTATTGTGCAAAAATTCACAGCCACCATCTTTTTCAAATCGCTTTTTGTTGTGTTAGCTCAGATTCACCAGAATTTTTGCATGTGGCCTTGAATTCCTTCAGGAAATGTTGCTCCAATGTTTTGTCTGTGGCTTTGCGCTTCGTTTGCAATAAAAACCAATGATTATGGACAAGCTGCTCGGCAAGATTTCAGTTTCTATCACAAAATGAGGTGCAAAGCAGCAGATAAAACATTGGAGCAACGTTTCCTGAAGAAATTCAAGGCCATATGTAAAAATGCTGGTTAATCTGTGCTAAACCATCTGAAATGCACTACAGGTCAACTGGTTATGCACAGAGTCTGTCATTAATGAAACCCCACATGTATGTAGTGAATAAATAGTCTTACCTTTCTTGATGAGGATGACACCAGCAAAGCCATGATCTAAATCCCAGAGATAAACCGACGACACTCCACCTTCAAAATACCTTTAAAATGAACATACATGTAAACATTATTATTATTGACAATGCAACTTCTCACTCATATCATCCCTGTTTCAACTTACATTTCTCGGTACTGATCAAAGGCAGTGTTGGCATCAATCTCTAGTTTTCTTAACCTATCTGAAGGCACTGCACCGTCATCCAGTGGTGGTTCATATTTATTGGTCCAAGGTGATCTTCAGTAAAAGAAACAAAATATCAATTAGGTTTCAGTTACATCAAGCGTTTTTGCTATTTAGAGGGCTACATGTTCATCAGTGATTTTAGTTACTGTTACATATTACCCTCTCAATAAAGCCTTACCTTACCTTAAGTTATAGTCAGTTAAGTTATATTAGGTAGATGATTTGTAAAGCACTTAGGAACATCTATCGAAATTCTATTGCTTTTGTTTTATTATTACCTTACCCGAGTATGGAGTGTTCATACAATCAACACCAGAGCTCCCACAGGTACAAAGGGATGAAGACGCCTTTTGGCAAATTTCTTTTTTACAGGTGAATCACAAGGCTAACAGCTTAAAACAGTTTACCCTATCATTCCACAAGCCTACATTCAGAAGGGTTATTATCTGAAGGCTTTTGGTGTCTAAGATATAGGGGCTTCTATTTTGGAGTTCTTTTTCAAGGCTTCTGCTCAAAATTTTGAGGTACAATGTATGATTTTCAAGTAACTTTGGTCTACAACAGGGTAAAGATTGGTATCTAAGGGACTGTTTATATGGAGGAACGCCATGCCTACCTTACTGAGATCTTAGGTGGGCTGGCCTGCTTGTCAAGATGGGCTCAATAAATAAATAAATGAACTAACCTGCTAACCAGGTTCAAAAATAATGTTCTTGTGTGCATGTGAATTTTGCTGAACAAAGGTGCCAGAATGGTCGCATGACCCATTCTGGCCCAGAAGGTGGTCAAATTTTTTTCCACCCAAATGCACACATTGAAAGATTCATAAGGCGCTGTACCTGTAGGAGTCTCCGTCCCTGTTATAATCACACAGCAGGTAATCTTTTCCTGTTTGTTTATCCCTAGCAATCTTGAGCGGTTGATCAACAGATGATAACAAGTCCTCACAGAGAGCTGGAACCTGAAATTAAAGCTGCTTGTTATGCACTCATTAAACTACGGTAACCATAAAATTCTGAAAGTAATGGCCCTTGCTACATATGTCACTTTCACTTGACTATTGATTGAAAAATAAACATACATGTACTCTTGAACCTTGGAGTCGCTTTTTTCAGAGGGGGGTGGGGAAGGTGGGCTCATTACTTTAGGAATTCTACAGTAGTAATCTTAAACTTCAATTTATCCACCTACATGTAATACTATGGAAGTATCATGCAGTATTTGTTGAAAACCAGAAAGCTAGTGAACTGCTTATATATTAACCCTTTCCTGCCCGAGGGAAATGTCGAATTTTTCTAAATCGTTAACTATGAACTGGGAGACCACATGTGATATACCATTTAAAAGGTATTTTCTGGGGTGTGCTATAAATCACACCAACAGAGATGGAGGAGGTCACATATTAGAGTGAGAAAAGTCCAAAACGAAAGAAGAAAAACATTGAAAATTTTCCTATTCGTTGTATATACTGGGTATCCCCCTAAACTATAGCTTAATGTACAGCTCTTAGTGCATTGCTTGTTGTAAGATATCAACTGGGCCCTTAATGTACAAAGGAAAAAAATCCAAAAGTTTGAGGGGTGGTAAATCAAGTCTCATATAGGAGGGGGGCATGACTTTATGCCTTCAATTTGTAGATCTTTCCAAGATCTTTTGGTTGTGCAAATTTCACACAAATTGACCAAATACTGAGCTCATAATTGCGTCTTGTGCCATATGGCACTCTTGGGCAGGAAAGGGTTAAGGGCCTTACGTCACATTTGCAGTAAAACTAACAGTAAAAGGCAAAAGTTGGAGACTTGTTGTATTACTGAGATTGATGCTAGTCACTTACATTGGTTTAAATACTAAAGACACAAGGTTTTCTTGAAGGTAAGACTAACACATGACCGTTCTGACCTGCTGAGCTGCTTTGGCATAAAAGTCTTACCCTCGTTCAGAGCAATTTATGATACTACTGCAACAAGTCCTTTGTGTGAAAGCTAAATGGCCGGGCACTTTCCACTTACCCAAAATTTTCGGTTGGAAATTCCAGAAACTTCTGTGTCAAGTGGAAAGGCTTTTTTCTATTTGCACTAAACTTGTAATCTTCTTGGTAGATATAACTCTTACTAACCGAGTTTGAGTTCCGCACTATAAGTTACGGACCGAGTTTTTTCTCGTTGATTTCGTGAAGAAACAAGGATCCGTAGCTTACGGTAAGGACCAAGAAAACAAGGTTAGTGAGATATTTATTATATCTTTGAGGTTAAATGGGCGCACAGGAAATGAAACTGGTTGAAGTTTAAGCGGGTTATACAGTGAAATACAAAATTGACCAATCACACCGTGCATACTAACTGAGAGATATAATAAAAAAAAACTTATGTCATGGCGCAAGAAGACAACAAAATATAAATTGAAATTTTGTGTACATGGAACGGTAAATTCAATTTCAACCAGTTGGAACAGAAAGATTGGAGTATAGTCAACTCCCTTATTGCTGACACCCTTGGGACCACGAGTTAGTGTCCTTAATAGCCAGAGTCCATAATAACAGGAATTTATTTCAGTCAAAGGTCTGTAATTTATTTTTGCTGGGGATTTACAGTAGCTGCCGTCCATATTATCTGGCTGTCCGTAATAGCGTGGTGTCGGCAAGGAGAGATCAGAGTTGACTATACTTCTGAAGATCATCCGTTTGTTCAAAGAATTTCTGATTGTGCTGCGTGTACATTTGCATTTCAACTTATTGAACTGAAAACTTTGGCCAAAAGGAAAGCACAGGTTATCCGTGGTGTAATATAACTTATTAGTTTTCTTTGTTTTATGGACTATTGTCAGGGTTAGGTTTATAGTTGAGGATGTTTTGTTTCCTTTGTTTTACGTCAGCTGTGAGGAAAATTATATTAAACTGGAGATGAGCTGAAAGCACCCCAGGACTAATTCAGTCTCAAAATCCTGGTAACAGGATGGGAACACTAAAGGAATTATAGTCTGCTGGATATTCAGTCAAGGTCACTAGCTATCAAGATGTATATTGACTAAAAGGGTTACAATATTATGTTAAAGCTGTTTATCATGCAGGAAATTCTAGCTGGGGTCTAGCCAATATTCAAAACAGGAATATTTTTACAGGAAACCAAGGATTAAATCTGTATGTGTTAGTTAATATTTCATCAACCAATCTAAGAAAATAGATTTAGGTGACTGAATGATCAGGAATGTCATGACAGCAAGTTTGTTAGCTTGAAACTGAAAATCAAATTAAGTAAATCACTGACTAACCCCAAATCAGCCAAGGGCAAATTCTTCCAGTCGCAATCATTCAACAAGCAACAGACACACACTGAAAAATATCTTCCGCAAATAATAGTGTGGCTAAGCTATATCGCAAGAGTACTCACCAAATCGATTAGATCACTAAGATTCTTTTCAATTTGTTGAGGAGGTAGTCGTCGCATCAAATCTAAAGCGCAGTCTAGTTGTCTATCCGTCTGTAGTAATAAGGAACAACAAACAAATAGTGAGTAACGCCGCAGTCACTAATTACAACTTAGCTTACCACCATAAAACTAGCACAAGTTTACACCGACGCTGACCATTATGCATAAAGTGAAGTTTTGTTCGCGCAAGAAGTATCCACATAACAAAAATTCCTAACTTGCTTATTAAATCATTCAAAAATGGAAAACATTCCAGGCTAGCATAAACGAAAGCAGCTGTCGACTTCGTTTATACGAACTCAAGGAGGAATGATCGATGTGGACAGTGCAACAATTTGCACAGCTAAAACTGCTCTTTTCTCCCACTACCAAATGCAATCAAAATGCTACTTACCATGGTAAATATTGAGCTTAACCAAAGACTAGAATACTTGTATATGTTAATCACAAAAGCAACTTATGAAGCGGCAAATTATTGCTATATATCCAGCCGGAAACGCCGCTTCCAAGACAAGATGGCCGCCTCACTACCACACCAGAACATCAGCCAATCACTGTCAACCACCAAATATGGCCTTTACCAACAAGAAGCTCGTCACTTCACCGCACCGGAATGAAAATCGATAACGAAGATAATATTCTTAGCAATGATCATATGTTTTGTTGAAATACATTTTTTTATAATAAAAATAATCAAGTTTTATTAATAAGTTGATTTTTTTCCCAATTCTAAATTAATATTGAATGTTTATTTGCCATGAGAAAAATTACATAGATTTGACAATATCATTTAATAGCGTACGGCAAAGGCAAAGGGCAATTATATTTTGGGCGTTTTCAGTGACAGCGTATGTTTAAAGGAAGACTAAAGAAACCCCAGCGAGTTTTTACAAACTATGTAGTCCCTCTTTAGATCTGGCAAATTAAATTTTATCGGTCACTAAGTTGCTGGTATCAGATCAGTCAGATATTTGAAGCATGAGCTTGAATATTTTCTTACATCCCTGTCAAGAAAGGTCATCTCTGAATGTTTCTTTTCCCCTGGCACGAAAGACCGAGTTCGTTTCAAAAGTTTCCAATTCATTGCCTTCTTCCTTCCAAAGAGTATGTATACATCATAAAGTATCCCTCCTAGCGGAGATTTTTCTTTGTCATTTCCGTTTACTTCTATTTTTAAAAAGAAAACAGGAGGAAAATTTTTATAAAAAAGAAAACGGAAACGACAATAGAAGGCTCTACTATCATCTTTATAAGTGATAGCCGCTCCTTGTCAAATGGCAGTCACATGTACTGAAAGAAATAATCAAGACTCGTTTTGATTCAGGGCCGTATCTAGAATTTTTTGTCGGGGAGGCGGGGGGGGGGGGGGAGCAAACTCCGCACACCCCTCACAGGGATCTCCCGTATACAGACAGGGTTTCTAATTGGACGTTTTGTTTTCACCCCTGCACGGAAAGCTGCCTCTGAAGACATTTTATGAAATAAAAAAAACACACTCATGCTTTTTGTCTTAAATGCCATGACCTTTTATGGCATAAACACCTTGTTTAGCTTGAACCAAGCATTGCCTCTCATCTGATGGTAAATTTAAAGCACAGTCGATGCACTGCTGTAGACAAAGAAAGAAAATCACCAATAAAAGGAGAAGTTAGCATGACGTGTAGAAATTAAAATGCAAGAAAAGTGAAAGGTTTCTACTAACACATTCAAATCAAGCAGTATTCGGTCTTAATAATTCGTTCTTCCCAGTTGTAGTTAAGGCTTTTCGTTCAGGTAGTGTTTTGAACGAAAGTGAATGTTGCACGATTAGCAAATTAATGTGCCAGTAAAAAATCTTGTGTCGTGGAATCTCATCACACAAAATCGCACCAACACAGAATCAGGATAGAGCTCTGGGGACGAGTATCCATTGAGCGCCTCTTTAAAGACGGGTGGCGGGAAAAAGCCCCCATTATAATAGCAGATTCGTATTACACCATCCTTTTCTTTATCAATAGAGTCGTTTCTTTTGTGTTCTTTTGTCGCCTTTTGTTTTTACTCGTTTCTTTCAATCAACCCTAATCATACCTTTCATTCCATAAGTTTCCTTTGTAAAGGTTACCGAATTATTACTAATGATTGGACAAACTATGTTTACACTAATTGTTCGACTAACACTATAAATAAAAAACGCAAATTAGCCTGAATGGCGTGTCGGAATGCACAAACTATGAAGTTTTTAGCATATTTCAAATTCAAATTTAGCAGTATTCGAGTTTGAAAAGTTATTCATTCAGATTGACAGTTAACTCAGATCTTCATTTGTGAACGAAAGTGAGTGATGCTCGATTCGCAAAGTTGAAAGTCACCAGTGAATCCATCGCGTTCGCCGGCCTTCCGTGATTCAATATATCAAAGAAAGATAAGTATTTGTTGTTGTTGTTGTTGTTGTTGTTGTTGTTGTTGTTGTTGTTGTTATCCAGCTTTATAGGTTCAATGATGAGTATGTCACAATGTACATTGCAGGCTAACGGTCTTGGTTTTCTTGGATTACGCTTGGCGTCACTTGCAAGCCGTCCTTGTTCTTGACCAGGCAGGCACACCGGTAGACGTAAATGACACTCTGCGTCAAAAGACTTAAGCCGCGGAATCTGTGGTGGAATTACATGATTCGCGTCCTACCGTCCCAGTGATGTTTGCTGTGGACTCGATTAACGCAGCACATGACGTGGTTTCCGGCTGGATCTTCAGTTGCAAAGAGAACAGAAGGACGGTTCTCTAAATAATAAAACGTACTGGAAACCTGCAGCCCGTAGGCTGCCTCACTGGTCTCTTCGTTTGTCTCTAGGAATCGCGATCGCCAGCACATCTCATGTGACAGCCTCGAGCGTGATGCACAACAGCAGGTTTTCTTTTAAGAGTTTCTATAAAATAAAAAAGTGTGTTTTTGTTCGATCTTGTGTTGCTTCAGTTGCATGGCCAAATTCTTGTTGATAGTTTTAATTGGATGTTCTTTGCTCGTGTGAACAGTGACTACGTTTTCCTTGTGGCATACAAAAACAGACAACCATAAAACAGCTAGAGCTAAAACATGCTGTTGTGCATCACGTTAAAAAGAACGAATATACTATGGACAGTACCTACAGGAAAAAATGGCAAACTAGCGTGTGCTTTCCATTTGTCCGAACTGACTGGCTAAAGACTGGTTATTCTGCTGAATAAAAACACAATTTTCAAGAACTGGCTCCGGTGCTAGACCTTCAAGCTCCGTCAAAATGGGGCAAACTTTTTCCAAATTCTGCATTATGAAGAATCTTTAGAGCTAACTCTTCAAAATTCCTCGTTCTATTTTCACACTGATTGGCCAAGCTGGTCAGTTCTGGCAAATGGAAAGCACTCTAGTATAGAAGGAAAAATCAGCGCTTTGAATAACAATAAAAAAGATTGGAAAAAAAGAGTACTCGGAGATATTAGTGACCGGGATTCACGAAGACATTCATGGGATCGAGCTCGAAATTGGCGATAAGGAACTATTTTGGTTTTAAAAATTTTCTGGCGAACTATATTTTGGACAAAACATGTTGGTAGCGACCTCTATCTTGGGCTTTATGCAGGAAATTATGAACCCTTTCCTGTTAAGTGGTGGGAAGTTGAACGTTTTGGGGATTCACTTTTAGTACGTTTGCAACAAGCCACCCGTCACTAATATACCTGAGTACCCGCACAAGAGCAGCCAACATTGCTCCATGGTGACCCATACTGGTAATTGTCGAACCTACAATATGGGTACCCATGGACCAATATTGGCCAACATAGGCACGCATGAACCAATATTGGCATATATGGATATACTGACCAATATGGGTACACATGAAATGGTATTGGTCAATATAGGCAGCCATGGAAACGTATTGGCCAATATGGGTACCATGCCACCAATATCGGCCAATATAGGTATCCGAAGACCCATGTTGGCCAATATGGGTACCCAGTGACCAATATTGGCCAATATGGATACCCGTGGACCAATATTGTCCAATGTGGGTACCCAGGAACCAATATTGGCCAATGTGGGTACCCAAGAACCAACATTGGCCAATATAGGTACCCAGTGATCAATACTGGCCAATATGGGTACCCAGGGACCATTATTGGCCAATATAGGTATCCAGGGACCAATATTGGCCAATATGGGTACCCAGGGACCAATATTGGCCAATATGGGTATCCGTGAACCAATATTGGCCAATATAGGTATCCAGGGACCAATATTGGCCAATATGGGAACTAATGGACCAGTATTGGACAATATGGGTACCCATGGACCAATATTGGCCAATATGGGTATCCGTGGACCAATATTGGCCAATAAAGGTCCATGAGTACCTCTATTGGCCAATATTGGCGCCTGGTTACCCATATTGGCCAATATGGGTCCACTACTACCTATATTGGCCAATATGGGTCCTTGGGTACCTATATTAACCAGCATTGGTCCCTGGGTACCTATATTGGCCAGCATTGGTCCCACGGTACCCATATTGGCCAATATGGGTCCCCTAGCACCTATATTGGCCAATATGGGTCGGTGGACACCAATATTGGTTCCTGTGTACCTATATTGGCCAACATGGGTCCCTGGGTACCCATATTGGCCAACATTGGTCCAATACAGGTAAGTAGGGGAGCCATATTGGCCAATATGGCTTCCCTACTACCTATATTGGCCAATATGGGTCCGTTGGTACCAATATTGGCCAATATTGGTGCCTGTGTCCCTATATTGGCCAATATTGGTCCCTGGGTACCAATATGTGCCAATATTGGTGCCTGGGTACCCATATTGGCCTATATGGCTTCCCTTTTACCTACATTGGCCAACATGGGTCCCTTGGGTACCAATATTTGTCATAGTGGTGCCTGGGTACCTATATTGGCCAACATTTGTCCCTGGGTACACATATTGGCCAATATGGCTCCTTTACTACCTATATTGGCCATTATTGGTGCCAAGGTACCTATATTGGCCAACATTGGTCCCTGGGTAGCCATATTGGCCCATATGGGTCTTCTAATACCTATATTAACCAATATTGGTACGTCCCTGGCTTTCATTATTGGCCAATATTGGTGGCTAGGTACCTATATTGGCCAATATTGGTCTCTGGGTATCATATTGGGCAATATTGGTCTTTGTTGCCTATATTGCCCAATACTGTTTTTTTGCTACCCGTATTGGCCAATATTGGTCCCTGGGTACCAATAATGGTCTATATTGGTGTATGGCTTTCCATATTTTCCAATATTGCTGTCTGGATACCTATATTTGCCAATACGTTTTCTTGGGTTCCTATATTGACCAATATTAGTTCATGGGTACCCATATTTGCCAATATTGGTTCATGCGTGCTTATGTTGACCAATATTGGTCTATGGGTACCCATATTGTAGGGTCGGCAGTTACCAGTATGTTCACCATGGAGCAATGTTGTTTCGCCATGGAGCAATGTTGTTGAGTGGGTACTCAGGTATATTAGTGACGGGTCCTTTTTGCGAACGTACTAAAATTTAATCCCCCAAACGTCCAACTTCCCAGTACTTAACGGAAAAGGGTTCATAATTTTATGCATAAAGCCCAAGATAGAGGTCGCTACCAACATGTTTTGTCCAAAATATAGTTCGCCAGAAAATTTCTAAAACCAAAATAGCTCCTTATCGCCAATCTCAAAATTCCATGAAGGTCTTCGCGGCTCCCCGTCACTAATATCTCCGAGTACTCTTTCTTCCCAATCTTTTTTATTGTTATTCAAAGCGCTGATTTTTCCTTCTATACTAGAGTGCTTTCCATTTGCCAGAACTGACCAGCTTGGCCAATCAGTGTGAAAATAGAACGAGAAATTTTAAAGAGTTAGCTCTAAAGATTCTTCATAATGCAGAATTTGGAAAAGGTTTGCCCCATTTTGACGGAGCTTGAAGGTCTAGCACCGGAGCCAGTTCTTGAAAATTGTGTTTTTATTCAGCAGAATAACCAGTCTTTAGCCAGTCAGTTCGGACAAATGGAAAGCACACGCTAGTTTGCCATTTTTTCCTGTACGTACTGTCCACAGTATATTCGTTCTTTTCAACGTGATGCACAACAGCATGTTTTAGCTCTAGCTGTTTTATGGTTGTCTGTTTTTGTATGCCACAAGGAAAACTTAGTCACTGTTCACACGAGCAAAGAACATCCAATTAAAACTATCAACAAGAATTTGGCCATGCAACTGAATCAACACAAGATCGAACAAAAACACACTTTTTTATTTTATAGAAACTCTTAAAAGAAAACCTGCTGTTGTGCATCACGCTCGAGGCTGTCACATGAGATGTGCTGGCGATCGCGATTCCTAGAGACAAACGAAGAGACCAGTGGGGCAGCCTACGGGCTGCACGTTTCCAGTACGTTTTGTTACTGATTTAGAGAACCGTCCTTCTGTTCTCTTTGCAACTGAAGATCCAGCCGGAAACCACGTCATGTGTTGCGTTAATCGAGTCCACAGCAAACATCACTGGGACGGTAGGACGCGAATCATGTAATTCCACCACAGATTCCGCGGCTTAAGTCTTTTGACGCAGAGTGTCATTTACGTCTACCGGTGTGCCCTGCCTGGTCAAGAATAAGGACGGCTTGCAAGTGACGCCAAGCGTAATCCAAGAAAACCAAGACAATTCGGTAACCTTTACAAAGAAATTTTATGAAATGACAGGTATGATTAGGGTTGATTGAAAGAAACGAGTAAAAACAAAAGGCGACAAGTGAACACAAAAGAAACGACTCCATTGATAACGAAAAGGATGGTGTATACGAATGTCGGTGTTTTTATAGGGGCGTTTTTCCCGCTTCCCAAATGGCGCTCAATGGATATTCGTCTCCAGTGCTCTTTCCTGACTCTGTGTTGGGGTGATTTTGTGTGATGAGATTCCATGACACTAGATTTTTTACTGGCGCTTTAAGTTGCGATTCGTACAGCATTCACTTTCGTTCAAACCAACACTTAAAGCAAAGCCCCGGCGACTGGGAAGAACGAATTTCTTGTCAAAATACGAGTACTGCTTGGTTTAAATGTGTCAGTGAATTAACTGACAATAAAATAAACCCCTCCGAAAATAGTTCCCCCAAATTCGAAAGGTAAAATAATAAAATAAGGGGTGAGAGAGAAAAAAAATATTCAACTGGTTGATAACCTGAGTATCAGGCTTTTTCTGGTTGCATGATATTTCAGTAATATTTAAGGACCGTCCAGAGGCTCGCGACATAGCGTATGATTTGTGGTAGTATCATTAAGACAAACTATAGCAAGTGAAACTGATCATAAAAAAGCAAATAAATAAATAAGATAAAAGATTGAAAGAGATTGATTAGAGATTAGCTTTAGACTAACACGAATAGAAAATGACAGTGGAATCATCAACACATATCAACATACTTTTCCTTAATACGAGACCCCACACGCCGTATAGTTTCCTCGCAGATTTTCCTTTTACAGTGTGAATATAATTATAGTATAACTTTTGCGATGCGCTGATAAGCAGCAAACTTCAAGAATTAATGTTACTTAGGGCCGAGTATATGAGTTAGTCTGGCCAGGGATAGCTCAGTTTAATTTACCGAGAACGGTTCCAAATTGACCCCGTACAACAATCGAGCCGGGATTGGTCTCTTGTTCATACGGAACCTGTTATCGTTGGTTCTGGGTATCCGTAGCCAATCAGGTCCGATTCTTGGAGCTGAAAAAAAGCATCTTCCTGCGCCCCTGCGCAAAACTGTTTGAAAATTAATTTTCCACCCAAATAATAGAAGACCTTGATAGTCCGATCGAGAAAAAGGAAAATCCTTGCAGAACATGAGAGGGCCAAGGCAGCTGGCGACCTGAGCCCGTCTAACTGAGTGTATTGCGATCTAAATGCCCGGGGAATACAGATTAATCATTCAATATGTTTTTTGCCCCGGATTTTCTTTCTTTTTTTTTTTTACCGGCCTAATTGACCCACTTTCACGAGAGAGAGAGAGAGAGAGAGAGAGAGAGAGAGAGAGAGAGAGAGAGAGAGAGAGAGAGAGAGAGAGAGAGAGAGAGAGAGAGAGAGAGAGAGAGAGAGAGAGAGAGAGAGAGAGAGAGAGAGAGAGAGAGAGAGAGAGTGGGGGAGGGGGACGATGACACATTAAATACTAATCTGATAGGGATGGACAAAATGGGTGAGTCCGCGGGTGGGTTTTAAAAAGCCCAGGAAGGAAAAACTGGCAAACGATATATAACTCTGATTCCAAGTCAGTGTTACGTATAGCTTCCCTGTGACTGCCAGTACCGAACTTTTAAAGGTATTCGAAGACAACGTTACTGAAAGGAGATTTAGATGCCAATTTCACAATAAAAAACATATTAAGTAACATATCAAACTCGAGGAAGAGTGTTTCCTCCGATTTCCAAACACCGAGAAGTAGGTTGGAAAAACGAGGCGCTTCGAGGTGTTTGGAAATAGGAGGAAACCCTCTTTCGAGTGTTTGATATAGCTTCTCAAACTATTGATAATTCTTGGAGAAATTCGAAGCAAAAGTTCACAAAATTTTATGATAATTAAGATCACATTTCTAGACCTCCTTCACGCAGTGATTTGCTTTGTTTTGGCTTGATGAATCATTAATGAGTTTGAGATACTCAGTTGAAAAAAATCGAGTAAAGGGATCTTGGTGGCAGGTGATTAATTGTAATCGGCAACCTGTTTTTTTTTCTCTCGACTTTTTGAAAAATTGGGTGGGTCGCCAGATGGAAAGCGAAACATTTTTTTATGGCCAGATGATAGCCTTAAAATCAGTGCCCGGCGTTGTTTATCTAAACTTGATTTAATACTTACGTTATCCAGCAAGTTTCATAAGCTCAAAGTTTATACTCACTAGTATCTTAAAATATAGTGATACATTGATGAAAAGTTGTTTTGAGTTTTTAATTTGTCGGCCAATCAAGCATAAGCCAAATTACTCAATATATACATTAATAATTTAGTTATTCATAAAACGAATCATATAATGACCACATAAAGGTATTCAGTTAATTTGAAAGTCAAATCATAGTCACATTGTGTGATGTAATAACTATTTTGGTTTATTATGCTTCCAGTATTTATAATTCATTCAAAATTTAACACGCTTCTCAGATAACACACTTGTCCAGTGTTGAAACTTGAGTCGAAGGTTGGTCATAGACGTCAAATCATAATTCGTGTCCTCGTTCAACTGATTCAGGTATGTTCCTTAAAATAACTAAGTTTTACAATTTAATTTCGAAAACGAATAATTTTTGAAGTATAAATTAATATAGGACCCAATTGTTGAATGCAATATTCACCTGTTGTTGTCAACAAATATTCTTCTGGTATTCACTGTTGCGTGCTTGATAATTCCAGATAAATTCAGTTGCATATGTAGGACTCCGTAGTTCCGGAACGCTGATTTGCGGACTTCTATCCGACGAAATTCCTAATTATTATCATTTTTGACTTTTCGGCCGACTGTAGCACGCACGCAAGCTTACAAAGAAAGATACGTTTTCATCGGGCAAGGAACAAAGCGTTACATTTTCGGTGACCAAATTTGTTATTAGACAGTGTATTTTCAGCCCGTGATTGAGCTACAACTGTATGATTAGATTCTTTCCATCGGACTTTAACGCAATAAATTACAAATTATCTGTGGTGTTTTAATAATTCAGGTTTCTTCTAAATCTTGTAAAACTGAGGCAAACTTTGAAATCTCCAAAACTGAATCTGCTGTGAGTCATCAAATTTGATGCGATTGACATGAATGAGAAGCGCGACTTTTTTTTGTAATTTAAACGCACAAATATTTTTCTCAAAATAAAACCTGCCAACCGAAAGTTATTGAGTATCATTGGCGCTCATTCACGTTGCCACCTGTAACTGTATTTTTCTCAATTTCTTGCTAACCAGTTTTTAAGTAGATATAGAAACGGTATTTCAATTCAATTGTATTTTTGAGCCAGGAATTTACAATGGCTGAACTCAGTTTAGGCTGTTTACCAGTTGGTATGACGTCAATTGGGAAGAATGTGTACCCAGTCTCCACCTCATCCGACGATGCTGATACTGATGACATCACAGCTGAATGTTTGGAAGGTAATGAAGGGATGGGAAACAAAACAAATCTTTTTTGGGATTCCACTAAACCGAGACTCGGAACTCAACTGACCGATAGTGACGTATGACTTTGCGGGCAGTGCTTCGTAAGCAGGCTATGATCATAATGACATTTGGCACTCTTCAGTACTAACTTGATTTGGCGGCAATTTTGAAAATCGCCCTTGCCGCGTGCACGTGCCGCCTCTCCGGTTCGTCGGGAGTCACTTATCACCTCGCGGGCGACTCACCACAAAATGTGACAAGTGTATACTCCGAGACTCAGTGTGGCCGTAAACTCGTTAGTTTTCGCTTCACCATGACCACCACCACTACCATCATCATCATCATCATCATCATCATCATCATCATCATTATTACCACTACCATCACCGTCACCGTCACCATCATCATCATTATCATTATCATTATCATAGTCGTCGTAACAATTATCGTTATTATTGTCATTATCATCATCATTATCATCACTCGACATAATCATTAACACCATCACGTTTCTGACGATTCTCAGGTAAAAAATTTAGCAAAACTATCTAGCTTTAGGTTGGTATTCGCCATATCATCCATTTTTTTTTTAATGCAAATCTTTATTGGAAATAACAAGATTACAATTTGTAGTATTACATTTCAAAAATAAAGTTACAAATATCTCTATTCGCCATATCATCCATGTTTTATCAAAATTTAAAGGAACGGATCCATGCGTCCTGACTGGCTTCCGTGAAAAGGACGAACAAGATGCCCCTGAGGAGTGGTATGGGGAGGAGTTCGTCCCAGAAGCAGATGATTATCAGGATCTAAGCTTGTATCCACCCATCAACTTGAAGGCAATTTTTGAAGGGTAAGACAAATTTTAAACAAACGTAAGGTACAGGCCAAAGTTGTAAAGATTTATAATTATCACGGGTGGCTGTTCCGTTATGTTAGAGTACGTGACGTGTCCCGCGAATACTTCGCGGCTTTGGAATGTCACGTGATCGATCATAAATTCCAAGGAGATGTGTTTGCAGGAAATTCAAGGTAGTCACAACCCAATTCTATGATTATTGTACCGCAAAAGAGTCTACCTTGAGGAGTTTGATTACTTATTTCGCTGTAATCTATGCCAGCCATGAATTCCGTGGACTCGGTGGCCGTTAAAGCGGCTTTCAATGGGTAAGGATTCAGTCTAGCTCTTTTGCGGCGTTTGCCGTATAGCTGATACGCTTCTTGCACTTCCATTTACCGTTTTACATTTCTTTCCATCATCGCAGCACGATTATGGTTTTGTCAATGGAAACTCGAATCACAATGGAAAAATTCTGCGTTGACATGAGAGAGATCTTCAAATTTCACGATGAAGAGGATTTCACGATGAAGTGGTTGGACGAAGAAGGTTAGTTAGAGAGGGTCGTTCAATTCGCCATTAATTTTTTGCGTGAAATAAACTTTTAGATGAATGATATGCTATGCTGATCGCATCACTTTTAGTTTCTAGTTATTTCACGAGCCTTCTTATGATGATATCGAATCATGCTGGGCTCACCGAGGTTCAGTAATTAACAGGAATCGTCCATCTGTTATTGTTTTATAAATAAACATCTCTATTTTCTTTCGATCAGAGTGATGTTAGAACTGGCGTCCCAATAATTTAAGCTTATCTGAAATGTTTTCTTCAACCAAAAACAAAAGAGGGTCGAGCTCCCTAAATGAATTTCATTGTTTTCTTTTCTTGTAAGTTGAGAAGTGATAAAAGCCTTGCAAATTTCTAATTGCTAGATGGTGCTTATGATAAACGCTTAATGAAATCGACAACATCGGAGTTAAGATCTCTCAGGGCTCTAGTATCTATTAAATTAAATGTAAAGCCACGTGTGAGGTTTAATTTAGAAACTATCAAGTGTTGAACAATAGAAATTGCTTTAAAATAATCAGACATGTCTGAAGTCCATTTGTGACAATTATTTAGAAACTACAATGCCTGAATTTTATTTGCTGGAAATGGATTTTATTCCCTGGATAATTTTAAGTTATCCAAACTGAGACATGACTTGATTGATTAACTTATTTAACACAGACTTCTTACTGCCAACAACACAAACTGAATTTTTAACCAGCTAATACCTCAAGCACCAGTTCCCAAGCTCGTCTACTGGCGATGGGTTTAATATTGTTATATCACTTAGTAGCTTGCCAGCAAAGGAGCCTAGATACTAGGTCACTTGTCTGGGTATTATGTTACTTGGCTGGCAAGCTGATATTTCAAGAAGCCTAGGCAAAATCCACTACCTGTTTGGGGGGGGGGATGTTTTAGTCAGTTTTTAAGTCTTAAGGCTGGTTTCCATATGATCGCAGATCGCAGATCGCAATAAGGTCTGCGATCGTCTACGATCGTCTGCGATTATATGGAAACTACTTCTGCGATCGATAGCGATCCTGCGATCGCGATCGCAGACGATCGCAGAAGATAGAACCATGTTCTATCTAAAGGCTGGTTTCCATTTGATTGCAGATGATCACAGACCTTATTGCGATCTGCGATCCGCGATCATATGGAAACCAGCCTTTAGTGGGTTGCACTCAATGTAGTTGCCCTAGCCATCTTAACCCACTGCCAGGCTACACTCCACCAGTCAGTGGTCATCATCATAGACTGAGGTACAGCATCATCAAATCTCCGCGCACCAGTAGGCACATAAGGCCAACTAACTGAGGTACATGCAAGAAATTATATAATAGAAGGGTTATAATAATATTTATTATATTGTTTATTTACTCGTTTAATTAATTATATTTGTTTTTTCATTTTAACATCATCCAGGTGATCCTTGTACCATATCATGCCAAGAAGAACTTGACGAAGCTATCAGACTGTATGAGTTAAATAGAGACTCTGAGCTTGTCATACACTGTGAGTGCTATGTTAATTGTATAAGATTTATTATTTAATATTCAAGTCCCAATACAGTCTACCAGACTATGCAATTAAAGCATATATCAGGCCCCCCAGACCCCCCTAATGGGAGGCTGCAACTTCCTCCCATACCTACCCCAGGGTTGTAGCTAAGAAATTTGTCTGCCGGTTAGCTGAGAAATTGAGCCTGCTAAAGAATGCGCGAAGTGCCTTCTGCCGTCGGCATAGCCGACGGAGGGGTAGGTATGGGAGGAAGTTGCAGCCTCCCATTAGGGGGGTCTGGGGGGCCTCCGCAGGAAATTTTGAAAATTTTAATTCAAGTTGGTGCACTCTGGTGAAATCTAGGGGCTCTGTAATGCAAAAAGAAACAACCATTAAAGAGAAGGTCAGCTGTGGTGCCGCAGTTTGAAACGTGTGGTACAGAGATTCACCCTGAATTTATTCAAAATTTTCTCCCTCGCTTTGACGTTTCCATATTTCCTTCGTGTGGTTTTGGTTGTTTGGCGTTCCTTGAACTCTCTACCAGGTCTGTTCACTGTGCCCCTAAGGAGAATGACAGACCTGGCTTCTGAGTAGACAGTGCTTTGTTTTACTTCAGTTTGTCAATCTATGCTGTTTTCTTAATTCTCTTTTTGGTGAGCTCACTAGAAGAATAGTTCTTTATTTAAACACGATAAAATCCATCAGGAGTATAAAAATTAGAAATAACCTAACTCTCCTAAACAAAATTCAAAACCTAACTACAACTAATCTAATCTAACTAACACCCGTTTTTCATGAATGCCGTGTATACTCTAACAATAAAAATGAAAATACGTGCGTAAGATTTTCAACATTTACTTAACATTAAAGTAATGAGAACGATTCAAGCTACATCGCTTTCAGTTCATTCCGAAAAGATAAGTGCTTTTAAGTTTGCACTAGAATATCAGAAAATCGATTCTTATAAACGCTTAGAACTGCAAACAAAAGAGCTGTCCACTCGGTCGTTCAGCTGTTCATCCAGTTTCGCAGGTTCGTTCACTCGGTTTCTCGTTCGTTCGTTTTCGCCGGCGAGCACTCGGCGGACCGTTCACGTTACTGGTTTTTGGTTTCTGGTTTGTTCAGTTGTTCCTCCGTTTGCCCAGTTCTTCTTGCTATTCATGAGCATAAACATGTTATAAGCAATAAAATTTAACCAATTAAAAGCTGTATTAAAACATTACGAAGAAGTTCCTTCATCTTTTTTTTTCTCTGTCATGCAACAGAGAAAGACTTCTTCTTTCTCCGATCTGACACAAACACCTGGTAACAAACTCGTTCCCAATCTTTCGCAACGCCTTGAATGCGGGGGCTACCAAGCTTCGTGTTGACAAGATGGCGGACGCAGAAAACGGAAAGAGGACACGGTAAACAAGTTCTCAAAACAAGACTTTATTTCAATTACTTTATGGCATCGATACTCAAGGTAGTCAGGAGTTTATTCAACCTTTTCACTTAAAATATATTATTCTAAATCGAACTATTGCTTGTGGGTAACTAAAGAACTGTTCATTGCCCTTTTGACCGAGTGCTTGCACCCAAAATTCAGCCGGCAATGACCTCTTTCCCAGCCGGCGAATTTCGCCGGCAGCCGGCGCTTACCGACAACCCTGATTGAATGGGTCTTTTTGTAACTCAAATAGTTTTGTTTTTCTGTTGATGGTTCAAGTTGTGAGGTTTCTCTAACAGAAATGACAACAAGAGCAATTTTTCTTACGGTAGAGATGTTTAAATGATGCTAAATTGGGAATTGAATAGAAATATTTATTAAATTTCTTTCTGTAATAGTTAGTGGAGACTATCTGCATGGCTGTTTTGAGCTTGTTGGCGTTATCAACTATAATATTATAATAGTTGATAACACCAAGGTGACCTCTCATATATCACTGTCAAACTGTCATTAATCATTGGAGAAGCAGCATAGATCCACAAGGAATGTAGCCAGTCAATGTAAACAAAAGAAAGTCTGCAGTTCTTGTTGGCTTCAAACTCTAAGTACATGTAGTTAGAGAACTGCTGGCTACTGTTGATAGCCCTAGACATGTACTGTATCAAGGAACACCTATTAACAAATCCATTTTAAATAATAACATAGCGCGTGTGCATCCTAATCTAATTCCTATTGGCGTCATCATGGTACATTTCTCAACATACACCAGCCGTGCGTCCATCCGATGACGTGTGCAAGTCAGATGGGGGAAGCATGCGCGCTGTGTTATTAAAAAACTTTTACAGAGAGACAAAATATTTTTATAAGAGCTTGAAGTTTAATGAAACGTTAAGATTAAACCGATATGAGAAACCATTTTCGCCCTTTTTTTTTGTACAGAGAATTTTGTATTTAATCGGGAACAAAATCTGTTTTCCAGGAATCATTACCTTTATTTTCACTATGATATAAAAGAATTGGTTGATGCTTTTAGCTGTGCGTATATCGAGTTATGGATGCACTTGGGAAGTTTGGAGAGCACTCAAGAAGCTAGAGTTGCTCGAGGTGAACTCTTTCGCTTCCCTTGTGCTCTCCAAACTTCCCGCGTGCATCCATAACTCGATATACGCACGCTAAGCATGAACCAATTCTTAATCACAAGCCTGTTGTACTAAAAATTATTGAATTACTGTTATTGCTTTGCAGTGTTCAAAGGTATTCCAGAAGAGCCAGGTCGACTCTGTGATGGGGAAACAAGTAAGTTGATCAAACAAAACAGACTTCTGCCATCTTTAAAACACTACT
>NW_028145431.1:1640000-1662500 GCF_977016875.1 Pavona decussata | reverse complement strand
TCAAGGTTCCAAAGCAAAGGAGGCATCATCAGGAAGCAGTTTCTTGATTTCTTTGAATGACTTCACACTTCTCAGAGTCATAGGCAGAGGAAGCTATGCTAAAGTATTACTGGTCAGTCACAGTTTTTATCAAGAAATATTATTTAATTATCATGATCAATCTCTTAAGCGTGATAAGTGAAAGTCTTTAGATGTGAAACGAAATGATAATGCAGCCACTTCCGAGTTGCTGTGAGCCTAATATGAGAGCGAGGCTTTGTGCAAAGCTTTTCATATGCAAATTAATGTTTGTTTGCATATGAATGAAAACTAATTTTCACAAATAAAAACTTTGAACTTGGCCTCACTTTCATGACGAGGCTCAAAGCAACTCAGAAATTGCCTTTATAGTTAGTATGTGCTATTTAGACCATCAGTTGACCTGCGTCTTTTTGTTTGTTGACGATTGTTGTTTTTTTTAGGTGGAGTTAAAGAAAAACAAAAGGATATATGCCATGAAAGTTGTCAAGAAAGAACTTGTTAATGATGATGAGGTTTGTTGGTTTCAGAATGTGAAGTTTTGAAGTAAAATTTACCCATTGAACTCAGTTAGCTCAGAAAATGTGTAACAGCTTGTGATAGAATTTTGTCAACCATGATATAATTACATGTACGTTAAATTTCCTTAGAGACAAAAATTAGTTTCATCCTAGAATACCTCCCCACCCCATTCCCCTGCGCAAATGTCATTACCCTTCACCCTTTTTTCTCTTTTATTGTTTTCAACATTTTTTAAACTAAATAAATTAATTTTCTTGTTAAAAGGACATTGACTGGGTACAAACAGAGAAGCATGTGTTTGAACAAGCGTCAAATCATCCATTTTTGGTTGGACTTCATTCATGTTTTCAAACGTCCAGCAGGTACATTGATATTGTAGTTTATCATGTTCTGATTACGTGTTCATCACAATAACAGAGGCATAACGATCCATTTTATAAACTGTATATCACACTTGAGATCAGAGGTCTGTGGTTTCAGTTTGCAGTGCTCTCCACACCTCTAGCCCAAATCAAGCAGACCCTTTGCTCCAACTCTCTTCATCGCTTGCTTTAAATTGCACTTTTCACAGTGTTTGATGAGTTTTTATTTTGTTTTCAAGGTTGTTCTTTGTGATTGAGTTTGTCAGTGGTGGTGATCTTATGTACCACATGCAACGACAACGGAGACTACCTGAGGACCATGCTAGGTAATAAATTATATTTTTCATGTATGCATATGTGCATATATTAAACTGTTTTTCCCTTGAATTCATAAATAATTTATGAATTACATGGTCTGTGTGTGTGTATAATATTTTTCTCATGTGTGCATAAATTACAATATATAGCTACAATGTACATTAAATAGGCCATTTCCGAATTGCTGTGAACCTCACTATGAAAGCGAGGCTAAGTGCAAAACTTTTCAAATGAAAATTAGTTTTGTTTGCATATGAATGAAAATTATTTTTCATAACAAAAACTTTGCACTTAACCTCGCTTTCATAATGAGGTTCAAAGCAACTCAGAAATGGTCTATTTTGTAAGTTGTTTTATACATGTGTACATTTGTACATTATTTAAACTTGAGTATCCATAAAATGATGACTGGTTTCTACATACATGTGCAAATTACATAGCATGAACGTTTAAAAACTTTAACTGACTCAAATTTTTTTGGACAGGTTTTATTCTGCAGAAATATCTTGTGCCCTCAACTTCTTACATGAAAGAGGTAAGTAAATAACTGTGTGTAGTTTTGTAAATATATATTTGAAATCCAAATTCATTCAATTACATTTTAATGTCTGTCACTGCTTATTGTTTTAGGAGTGATATATCGTGATCTCAAGCTTGATAATGTACTGCTTGATTCTGATGGTCATGTGAAACTGACAGATTATGGAATGTGCAAAGTAAGTAAATGTCTTGTTTGTGAAGAAGTCACAGATTGTGAAATTTACATGACATAGTAGGTTGCTATTGGAGGAGTAGGTGTACTGATGCAAAAAGCTTGTGGCCATTTTGCACTGGTGCTACAAGCATTGTTTTTGATGAGTTTGACACATCAAAATACAAGACTTGTTCTCCCTGTAGTGAAGTTTATTAATTAAAACCAGGTAAATAAACCTAGTAAATGAACTAAGTTTGGGTCTTATCGACTAAGTTGACAACTTGCAACTACTGTAAAGGTAATTTGGCCACCATAAAGATTTTCAATTGCTGATGTTTCAAGTATTCTTAGCCCTTCATCAGAGCAAATGTACAAAGCAGCTTTGCCCCACCGATGCGCACCACAGCTTCTTTAGAAACAAAGTAAACCCTCTTATCTAGTACTTAGTAAATGAACTAGTTAGCTTGCTGCAAGTCTTCCAGTAGTTTGGTCATTAAAGCGTAGAACTGATGTATGAAAGGTCATTACTTTGATTCCGGTGGGGAACTCTGAATTTTTTCTTTGTCCCATACACTTGTAACATGCCAAATACCACATCCTTGGTAGCTCAGAATTGCTTCATATATGATTGTAACTGCAGGAAGGTCTCCGTCCTGGTGACACAACAAGCACATTTTGTGGAACACCAAACTACATCGCTCCTGAGATTCTTAGAGGAGAAGATTATGGTACGTAATGCAATTAGAGGAATTTTTGTGGAAGCAAATATGCAGAATCTGTTTTACATGACATTGGGATAGTAGGCTCATTACAATAAAGAAAATTGCTCATTGGATGATATTTTTTTGTTGTTATGCATTACTAAATTATCTGATCCAACATGACAAGAAGGGTGTGACAACATGTAATGAGAATTTCTATATTAATCTTTGTTGGCTATAGGTATCAGTGTGGACTGGTGGGCCCTGGGAGTCCTGATGTTTGAAATGCTGGCAGGAAGATCACCATTCGATGTTGTAGGGAGTGCAGAAAATCCTGATCAAAATACAGAGGATTATCTCTTTCAAGGTTTGACTTGTCGCATAGCCTGTGTGTCCGACACTAGAAAGGGGAAGAAAGGAGAAGGGGAATTGGGTGCGACGTGCGAGGGGAGAAGGGAAAGTAAGCTTACTTTCCTCTCTCCCTCACCCCACTCGTGCGTCGCGCATGCGCCCTATTCCCCTGTGCTAGAAGCTTGAAAAATGAGGAAAAGACTGGAATTGAGAGAGCA
Source organism: Pavona decussata (assembly GCF_977016875.1). Classification (NCBI taxonomy): domain Eukaryota; kingdom Metazoa; phylum Cnidaria; class Anthozoa; order Scleractinia; family Agariciidae; genus Pavona; species Pavona decussata. The sequence continues at coordinate 1,659,316 of NW_028145431.1, read as the reverse complement.
GCCGAAATCGATCCTATGTTGCTGCTGTCGTTGTTTGTTTTTCTGTTCTTTAACTGATTGAAGTAAGTACTTGAAGGTAATTGGAGTTTTTTTTCTTTTTTGTCGTTATCCAGTTATTCTAGAAAAGCCAATAAGAATTCCTAGGTCTTTGTCTGTCAAGGCAGCGTCTGTACTCAAAGGATTCCTTAACAAGGTCAGTGTAGCTAATGAACCCTAATTTCCCATACTCACTATATTGCTTTCTATAATATTGTTATGTACCGTGAATGTGAACTGAAGCCGTAACTCGCTTTTTGAAGGGCCCAGGGGCCCGTTTCTCGAACGTCCCGGTAACTTATCGGGCCCGATAAGTATATTTTTGAACGTTTTTTCGCTGATTACATTGCGATTACAGACATGGTACTTGGCCAATGTTTTCATAGAATTATAAGATTTTAAAATTTAGTATTCAAAGCTAACAAAAATTGACTTCTGTTAAGAAACATTTATCGCCAAAGACACTTACCGGGCTCGGAAAGAAACCCGGGACTTTCGAGAATCGGACCCCAGGGCTCGAGACTAACGGTAGCCAACTAGTCACAGACTAGTGAAAATTTAGTTTTGTCGTATCACTAGCCATTTTGGCTAGTGAAATTGTAAAGCACTGCAAGATCAAACAAAAATGAAAATCATTTACGCAAATTGAGAGAAGAGAAAACTAATTAAAACATAGACTGTTAGCGGATTTCAAAGACTTCGCTGCAAGTTGAAAAAGCTAAAAAGGAAACAAACTATTCACTTTTCGAAAATTTTCTGTTACGAAAGCAACAAATGGCAGAATCTGCTTCCTGCCATGTGTGAATGAAAAGTTTGTTTTGGTTAGTAAAATCAGACCTGTTACTAACTAGTGGGCTAGCGAGCTAACAAGTTAGTCTCGAGTCCTGGAACCACGGATTTACTTTCTAGAGAACGTGCTCTTGCCCCCTATTTACAGTGTTCCTTCTAAATCGTTGCCTTACATGATGTCTTCAGCGTGGAAACTGATTGTAATGAGAATATTCTGAATACGTACCAAAAAGTCGAAATCTTTGCAAATCTTCTCAAGAACTGAACAATTTAATTTCCCTATTTGTGTTCATTTTTCTATCTGAACTAGCAAGTGAAATGTTTTTTTCTCTGTCATTAGAACCCCATTGAGCGCCTGGGCTGTCATCCGCAGACTGGATTTGCAGATATAACGTCACATGTATTTTTCCGGACAGTTGACTGGGAACAGGTATGTACACTATAACGAGAAAAGGTCATGAAACCAACTATGCGTACAAGTGAATTGTGTTCAAACATTTGATGTTAGGCACTGTAAGATTACTTGACCAATAAGTGTTGTACACCCTGACCATGGTTGTTATTTCAAGGCTTTATGATTATTACTCTTTATCTTGCTTTCAAACCGTCATTCTGATGTTACCGACCGCGTGAAATTGTATAACATCATTAAACGCCCATTGCCTGTATTAGTTTGTTATTTGGCAATCATCTTGATTAAAGGTTAAAAACACCCTGGGCTCGATTTTTCAAAAGCCGATTAACGCTAATCCCTGATTAAAAGTTAACCGAGGTTTTCATCTCGCTTGTTAAAAATAGTTTTCACAGTTGCTCTTAAGCTAAAGGTAAAGAAAAGTCTAAATCAAAACTGAAGGGGAGAAATCTCTTGGAAAAATGTTTACTGATTAGTAATCAAACTCGAATCAAACTTCACGTTAACCCAGGATTAGCTTAATCGGGCTTTGAACAACTGGGTCCTGGTTGCTAAAGGTGACTTTTTTTCAAGTAGTATCTGCGTGTAAGGGGCGGCTATGAGTAGGGAGATGTAAATTCTTGACGTTAGAGAACGGACCGCAGGTGTCCCTACTGTTTGCTTTTAAGCGCATTGGGTTTTTCTCCCCTGAGTATAAGAGCCTAATAAAGAAATCAAGTCCCCTGTGTCTATAGGAGCTTTAGAACTCGACGTAATTATTTTCTTTCCTTTTGTTTCCTTTACCTTGCCAGTTGGAGGCCCGTCAAGTTCCTCCTCCGTTCAAACCCAGGATTGAAGATCAGTATGGACTGGGAAACTTTGATCCTCAGTTTACAAACGAACCAGTAGTTCTAACACCGGATGATCCGTAAGTTGTACCTCTGGCTTTACAGTTATTCTTGATTATTATTCAGGATCATTTTTCTTTTTAATTTCTTGACGCGTCTTATAAGTGAGAAATAAGTAATTAAAAGCAAAGCGTAACATCATTGTATCTGTGAAAACATTGGTAAAATTGGAAACCACACGGGTAAAGTTGAATTTGACTGGTAATTGAGGATTAAACAGTTTTACAATCGTTTCAGAGCGCAAGAACCACTATCTCCGAGACACGCAAACTACTCTACACTGCCCAAGTGTATAAATTTAAAACAAATATGGGGAGCCATAAAACTTTGGAGAAACCTGCAGAATGCTACGTAATCCTGTGGTAGACTAGCATTCCACTTAATGCTGGGTATCCTGTGATGGACTTCCATCCCATCCTGGGGAGAGTAGCAATACTCCTAGGGTATCTGGTGATGAACTAATATCCCTTCCAGGAAGGGGGAGGGGAACAGTAAAGCTCCTCGTTTCTTCTTGCGACAGAAACCAGATTAAGCTTTTTCCCCTGTACCAAACAAATTTATCCTAATTCTTTTTAATCCTCCTTTGTAATATAAGTGTTTATTGTTTTTTATGTATTGTACTGAATCTCGTTGTACGTGTGAAAAATAAAATTGAATTGAATTGAAATTGAATTGTACTCTGAAGCTCCTTTATGTAGAAGAACTTTCAGAATACTGTAGAAGTCCGCAATTATGAAAATGTTGTGATGTCAATAGATAATACGTTTTTTTCTCTGTTTCGCGTACAGGAAAGTCCTAGAGACCATCGACCAATCAGAGTTTGAAGGATTTGAATACATTAATCCGCTACTGATGTCTTCTGAGGAATGTGTATAATGTCTGCTGTTTTTGATTGACAAGTCAGTTTAAATTATAAGATCAATGCAGTCACTAGAGATCAGATCACTTTTCACATTGCTTGTATCACGGAAATACTTACATACCACCTGAATTCACAGTAGGATTGAAAACTTGAAACTCCAGACTTCTATATTCAAAACTGAAGAGGTCTAAATTTCAGTCTCCATCTTCTTGAAAACAAACAGCTTTCCAAAAAGTTCACGTCACGTAACTTAAGTTCGAGCCGAAGAAAAGCAAATTACGTTAAATTCAGTGGCAAAATTGTTGAAATAAAAAATAGCTGAAGTAAGTTTTGTTCTGTGTGGTGAATAATAATTTGAGCAAATCTCGGGAATTTGTATTTCTAGCCAAATTGAGTTAATGTAAGAGAAAATTATAATAAGTAAAATCTATTGCTAGGTCAAGCCGTTTTCAATCGAGTGTCGTAAAACCAAAACCAAAGACCAATCACAACAAACGTAAATAACGCAATTAACCAATCAGAATTCGTAGCAAATACATGTAACCGGCGTAACCGGTACCAAGCGTGGGAAAACGCTTGCAAGCAAGTCACGAGTGGTTTTGCTTTTACTTCTCATTGGTTGAAAAAGTGGCGCGAGCTTACTATCAACCAATCACAGAGCGTAGTAAATCAGAACCAAAGCAAACGCGAATTACTTTCGACACTGAATTGGAAACCGCTCTATTAGTTAATTTAGATGATTCACTGCTTTCATTAAAGTAGAGCGAAGAGAGCAGAATTGAAAAATAAAAACAATTAAGATATTTTGAGGATCTGCATTTAAGCGAGGCAAATAAAATAAATGACTGAACGTTTATTGAAATAATAATTGTGATTTCAAAAATAGCTACTTATTACTTAAGTGAGGAGTGAAGGAATACTCTTTGCAATTTAGGTAGTGATTCTGGAAAATTTGTTGAGACGTTTGCCAAGCGTTACAACTTGTTTCTTCTCAAGTTGGGAAAATGCGGATCATTCGTGTTTCAGGAAAATCTTCATCGAATACATTAGCTTGTTTAAAAGCTGTCGCTAAGAATTGAAGAGTAATTTAAGGCAGTGCTTTCCAGAGCAATTAGGATTAATGCATTATGACCTGATTAACTATCTGTGACAACGAGGTATCCTCAATTAGCCATAATTTCAGGATGGGTTTGCAGATCACTTTCTTCAGTTTTCAGCGTTCACATAAGTATGTGAAATTCATCCAGGATTTTGTCTGTTGACTGGTTATGAGATTTAGCTTGTAACAAATCTATTGTCAAATTATTTGTGTGCTTTTCATCATGAAGTCACAAGAATATAGATGCACTTTACATAATCCAATTAGAAACAGTAATAATTAGTAGTTTTAAAGTAGCAGCGCACACCAGGGTTACATGTAAGGGTAAATAGGTAGGGTCTTGGAACTTTTGAATTTGTATCGTACTTGGAAATTGTTTACTATTTTTATGCTGAAGATGTGTTGTAATAAACTCATTTGGTGGAATGATTGACTTCAGTGCTTTGTGTTTTATTTATTTATATCATCATCATCATCATCATCATCATCATCATCATCATCATCATCATCATTATTATTATCATTATCATTTGCACCATGTGGAACACTGAAGGTTGTTTTTTACCAAACTTCAGCCCCGTAATAAGGTTTAAGGTTTTTTTAAGGGTTTTATTTTTATGCACTATTTCCATGGTTTACAACAAAAGGAAATTACAATATGTAAAAAAAGTAACAGCATTAAAGTACATAAATGTGAAAAGTAAAATGCGCGCAGTGACCAAAGGAGCTTAGGCTTTCGAGTTGGTCACTGCCACGTGCAACTAACTGGCGTATAACGTGCAACTAACTAGAGCAAAAAAAAGTAAAGAGTAATAAAAGTGCAATAATAGAAACATACTACAATTTTTACTTAAAAACAATAGAGATGATAATTAATAGTGAGGGCAGTACGTTTTAAATACCCAATATTCATTGGGTATTTAAAAGGTACAATTTGTACTGCTTGTAGAAGCTATTATATGAGAGCTTTTTTAATTTAGAGGGAATTTTTTCCCAAATTTTAGACCCTGCAAATGCAAAAGTGGCAGCTCCGTAATTATTCATTATCCTCGGCCGATAAATATTAAGGTTTGATGCAAATCTGGTGTTGTAGCTATGAACTTACGAGGCAAGAGTTAGCGTTCCTTTGAAAATGTTAAATGGCTTTTCCTCCCGCCCATACTATTTCGTTCAAGATGTTCAGCTCAGTTTGCCGTTGTAATAAAACAATAAAGCTAATATGATTATCGGAAACGACAGCTTTTGAAAATGATTCTGAAAATGGCGACCTGAATTTCCATGCAGCGCTATGAAAACGGTGCTTTGGAAAACGCTGAAGCATATATCGACAAGAAGCAGTGAGCATATATTATAATCTGTAATTTGAAAAGGGGAAGTCCATCACTAAAGATTTATCAAACGAGAGAGACACTACAAGTCTTTATACTTGCATCCCCCGGGAGTGAAAGCGGGATTTACCCCTCCTGATGTGCCGCAAAGTGCAGGCAATTGCAGTAGATCGTACCAGCCTTTCTACAATCCTGACCAAAACCTTTGGGACACTTGGCCCTTTTTTACTCAAAAACATGAAAATCCCCCCCCCCCCCCCCCCCTAAACAATGTTGAGAGTCAGGAGTCAGACAGTGCTCGCAAATCTTGTACATATTATTAACTTCAACATGGTTTGGGTGGGGGAATAAGTTTCTTAGATTCTTTTTGGGACCTTAAACTATCGGTAGTTGTGTAATTGTACAAAAACGTCAAGTGTCCCGAAACCAATTGGCCAGGGTTGTAGGTTAGTACTACACCAAAGTAGTTGATTTCCCGGCCACCTTTTCAGGCCAATGAATTAAAAAACCTTTGGACCAAAAATATCTCAGAAAGACTGGATTTGTCACTACGTAGAACCCATCATATGCACTCTAGACAAATAATTCCACCATACGCTCGCACTAGTGTCTATAAATTTAGCTTCATACCGAGAGCTGTGACACTCTTGTAACAGCCTCCCACAGTCATTCATTGACATAAGCTATAGCTTAAAGCCTTTGTGATGGAGATAAGGAAATTGTAATTTTTGAGGACCGATGCGCTGTGTAAATTATATTGGCAATAGCCAAGGTTACACTCAATAAGTAAAGTGAAGTGAAGTGACCAAGCATTTTAGATTGGCTATCATAAGCATTCTGTTAAATCTACAAATTAATATAGTTTTCCCGTTTAAGGCTTACGAAAGTGCTTTAATAATCCGGACTCCATTCTTTGGGTTAAAAAAAGTGAAGCATTTAATAATCAGCGTCTTCAAACTGAACGACTATTATTCGTGCGCACGCGTATAAAATGTAACGTTTATTTATACGTTGTTTCATGTCCGGGTATTAATTACGTCCAAAATGTCAAGGAAACAAAGGAGACAGTGGTTAAAATACGTCCTTTATTCCGAGTTCATTTGGTCGGCATGCACTGAGCGATCTTCCCAATTTTTTTTTTTTTGACTAACAAAAGACGGATCGAAACGCACCAATCACTTTTTACAGTCTTCACAGCCAATAACATCACGGCTTACTGACAAACGACCAATAACATCTGGACTTCGCTGACCAATCAGGTTAACAACCAGAGACGTATATACCACGTACTGACGTTCCACAATTTACTTGACTCTGAAGATGACTTCCGCTCAGGTTGTCGAAACGTCAGTCAAAGTCACCACAAACAGTCCTTCTCAGGACTACACTCACCCGGATGATCATAATTTACGTACTTATGACATGACTCCTGAGTTCAAACCATTTACAATTTTGGAACTTTTTATAGCAAAACTATTAAAAGAAAGACACTTCCCTATTGGAAAACATTGATTTTCGCAAAAGTCTTGCTAGCTTGCTAACAAGAAACTGATTTTTATTATTTCTGACAGTTATGAAGTGCGTTTTTTATTGTCCTTTTTTTCACATAATTTAATTTTATTGAATGATTATCGCAGGTCCACATCAGCCTCTGGCTGCCTCACTTTTTCCTAACCTGCGTTAAAAAAATAAACTATGTATGTATGTAGATTGAATATTAACAGTGGATGCCCACATCCAAATGTGATCATCGTTTGATCCCCGACTTCGTTGTCAACTTTGGAACTTTTCTTGTGGATTTTGACGGAAGAAAACGTTCAGAACTTAACGGTTTTATCTTAGGGCTCTGTGTTTTTGAAATGTTAATGGATCGTAGTGGACATTGGACAGCCAGAAAATAGTGAATATGTCAACGAATTGAAACGAGAAAATAACTACGCTACATACAGATTTTTCCTGTCACTTTTATTACTTTAAACGATAGGCACCAGGCCCCAGCATACACACACATTCGAATTCTTTCATACATTATTGATAATATTCTCTGTGCGCTTCCTGAAGCTCGGATAACAATATATTTATTGGTTAAAGTGGTTTCCGTTTCACGTTAAAATATGGTTTCCAGAAGTGTTTACTTTTCTATTTCACCCGCCACTAGCTGTAAAGATCAAAACAACGCGTTTTTCGTTTTCCCACCAAGAACTCCCAAATATGGAACTAACATTTTTCGATTGACCAATCGGATGCTAAAATCGGTCTGACTTAAAAAGGAATGTCGATTGATTTCTAGAATGTTCGCAGCCAACAGATTGGAACCAACCAAAAGCCGTGTACGTTTGCTTTTGGTTGCTAAACCAATCAAATTGCTATTTTCCCTTCGTTTTCTTTCTGGTGGTGCCTAATAATTTCAAGGTGAAACGAAAACCACTCTGTTTCCTATTAATTACCACGCTCTTATTAACATTAATTAAACCAATCAGCCCTACTTATTCGAGTACCTACAACAATTTATAATTTATCCAATATATTTGATTACATAGTATCATTATATTAAATATTTTAACATAAATTAAGAAACCAATGAAATTTCTGAATACTATAGCCTATGAGCAGTTTCAGCTTTGTCCAGGATAGTAGAGCAAGTGAACAGGTGAATACATGTGAAAATCACTCAATTTCCGTAGGGAGAGTGTCTTGCCATCTTAACGGAGGCGATTTTTGCTCTCAACCAAGTGTTTCACTTACCAATTGAAGGGGTGTGTGGAATAAGGCCCTAAGTGACTTTTGATGTAAGGTCAAATTCTCCTTTCATTTCACAGGCAAATACAAGGCAATTTGGAAGGAGAATCTTGCAATTTATCAGAGGTTACTTAGGGCTTTGTTCCAGTCACCCCTGGAAAAAAATTATTAAAATTGAAGGGGTGCGTGGAAAAAAGCCCTAAGTGATTACCTTGTTCTTCCTTCTATCACGAGCAAAGGAGAATTTGACATGAGACCAGATGTCACTTAGGGCTTTTTTCCATGCACCCCTTCAATTAAACTCCTGCGGAAATTTCATGCCACACGGTACTCTACTATACATGAGGAGAAAAAAAAAAGAGGGGAATCATAATTCAGATTCAAGGCTTCATTCAATTTTCTTGTTAGCCTCAATGCCAGTTTTCTTCTCGACCCCCTGAAGTTTGGGAGGAGAAGTGCAAACATCTTGACCACATCTGTAAGCTATATAAATTATATTAGCACTTTTCTTTTGTATAATATAAAATATAAGTTAGTAGATCTTCATGAAAAACAAAAAATAACCAACGCAATCTCTCTTTCAAATTGAAACATGATAGTACTGGCCAAAAAATACCCAAAAATAATAATTCATACAATAAAATAATATTTTTGACTCAGCAATTTTGAACCATTGATGTGCTTCTGATGAGCATCTCAAAGCAGCACTTTTGGCCTTGCCTTTGAAAAATATATATAGCATTGTGATTTCATGTGTAGGTAACAAGGCATTCATCTTTTTGAGTTTACATGAAAATTTATAAATCAATGCATGCCTGGGCCCAGTTGGTCAAAGCCCGATTAGGCTAATCCTGGGTTAATGTGAACTTTGATGCGAGTATATTTACTAATCCATAAGGATTTGTCCAAAAAGATTTTTGTCCCTTAGTTTTGCCTTAGACTTTTCTTTACCATTAGCTTAAAATGAGCCTTTAAAATCCTTTTTAATGAGTGAGATGAAAACCTTGGTTAACTTTTAATCATGGATTAGCTTTAATCAGCTTTCGAACAACCTGGCCCTGGACTAAGAGCGAAATTGACAATTTCAGGACCTCTCACTTTTTGGTTTTAGTGTGAAACATGAAACAGCCATTTATTTCTACATGAAAAAGAGTGACCTGCTAAACAGCAGTGACAATGGCTTTCCATGATAATTTTCTGTGAAATAACAAGTGAGGATTAAAATAATATTAATACGTTATAAATAATTAATTTTGCAAGCACCAAAAACTTTAGAATCTCCTACCCACCCTTAGCACTGTGAAGCGACTGATTAACCCTTTCAGATCCAGTATCAACATGTATACTCTCCCCACTGTCCTCCATATATTTCTTATGCTACTAGTTGGGAGAATTTGTCTAAAAATCAAGGCATCTCATCTTTGGTGATTATTACCTTTATTCTCCTGACTTAATCAAGCAGTGACATCGCAAGGAGAAATTCAAAGATATGATGTTGGTCACCACCGGGGCTTTAAAGGGTTAAATTATCATTTCATGATCTTGACTCCATCACCACCACCACTGGACTGAGAAATCATCACACTATCTTAATTTAATTCAGCCATCATGGCAGTGAAATCAGATAAATGCTGATAATCTGGATCATCGGGAACCATGTTCACATAATCTTCATCCTCACACAGCACGTTGGATCCTCCAATCAGCAGTCTGCATGGAAGGCCATCAGCATGGTGGGCGTAGTGCTCGACTAAAGCAGTGACATCTTCTAAAACCGTATTAAACCCCTGTTGGAAAAAGACAGAAGGTTAGGTTCACCATACTGACGGTAAAACCTACAATGCATTACTGAACTCACCTGTATCATCACACCATCTTTGACTTTAACAATCAGAAAGTTTCCAAATCCACTTGGATTGGCCTCCCTGGGCACTCGCATGGTCAGAGCAAAGCATCCTGGCCGACTTTGACTGTCGCGTACAAAGAATGTGCCCTCTTCTGAATGCTCTAGCATTTCAGTTACAAACTCCCTGAAAAAAGAAACAAAAATTCTTAAATTATTAAATATAAGATATCTGGCTGTAATAGATTTACTTTGTATCACATTTAACGTTCCTAAAGAAATATATAATTCCTTTCATGTGTATATATGTGGTTTAAACTCTCCTCTGGTTTAAGATTTTTCAAACCGCAAACAGAGTTAAACCTAGGGGAGATGCGGGTACTTTTCAATGTAAACCACAAAGGCATGTTCAGCACCAAAGGGTATGGTTTTTGTAGCCATTTTGGTCTGAAATGCCGTATAGATTTTAACCTTTTTTGGTCTGAAAGTCTGGAAACAGGTATGGATTTTTAAAAGCCAAGTCTGAAAAAGAATACTGGAAAATTATGAAAATGACATGGGACCAGGGTAAATTTCAGCTTGGAGAACCAAGCCACACACTCACACCAAAAATTGTGAGAAGTACCCGCACCCCCCCCTCCCCCCTCCTCCACTATTTTTTCAGGGCAAAGATTGCCAGAAAATTCCAAATATTTTGCAACCCTTAAGGCTACTGTAAGTACTGAACTCCCAGGAGTATACCTTTTAAATTCCAAGGCGCATTCTAACATTGTCAATAATGATGTTATTTAGCAATACTTACCTTGGAATTCCAGGCAGGTACCAATTTTCATCCTCATGACTGTTACGTTTGGACACAGTTTCGTGTTTTTTGCCGCCTGCTGCTGCCACCAGATTTGGATCTGAAGCAGATTTTCCAAGTGGTGACATCAACAAATCCTGCTGGGTGGGCACGGCAACTGAACTCGACGGTGGCGGAGTCATGGCACGCTCTCGTTTAACATTTGGTGTAGATGACAAAGGACGTTCCTTTTCTCTTTGCACCTGATTGCTTTGCGTTAATTTTGGAGGTGCACTGATTTTCCGGTCTGTTTTTTGAGGTGGAGTGGCATTTGAATTTTTCACTTCTTGTCTTCCCACCACTGCACCCCCATCAATAATCGAATCAGTTACCACATCATCAGAAAGATTTGCCGTTTGTTTCACAGCTTCAGTATTGACTCCATTCCTCTGCGGAAGATTTGACTTGCGCACCTCAGGGGGAGTATGAACTTTTCCAAATGAACTTTGTCTTCCCATTGGAGATGATTGAGGCGAGGATGAAGAGGTTTGTGCAGATGATGTGGTGGGTGTGGCCTGCTGTTTTGATGCTTTTGGTGTGATTTGCTCTTTTGATGAAGTGGGTGTTGCTTGCTCTTTTGATGTGTTTGGACTTTTATTTTGCATCTTTTCTTGTTCCTTTCTCAGCCTAGCCATAACTGCATGCTGAGAATATTCATGCCCCTGTTGGGCTTCAAGCCTTGCCTGAAATAAATTACTGAAGGTTACATTCTATGGTCACATGGGGTACATTGTTTCTACTGCACTGAAAAATCAACTGAACGGCCACAGTAAAAGTAAGAACTTCTTTCAAAATTTTAGAAGGGGGCTTTGGGTTGATTATTCTGGTTTATTGTCAAAGCTCTATTGAGCCTTTCTTCTCTTTTAACCCCCCCCCCCCCCCCCTGGCTGTCTGACCCTTGTGGTCCATGGCTTCAGGAGGGTATAGGGTTCAGTAGGTATATTTCCTAGTTGAATTTTCTTCAGTGTAACAGTGCATGTTATCTGGATGCTCAAAGGGGTGATGTCCAGTATCTGCTCAAAGAGTAGCCTATGAACAGGCTTCCCGGGTGCGCTCAGATGAACGTCCCGTCTGAGCGCGCCTGGGAAGCCTGTTTAGAGACCACTCACAGAGTTGACATGGACATCAACCTGCTGTGACTGGATTGAGTAAGACCCGCTACCTACTGGTTTCAAAAGTAATCAAATCAAATATGATGAATGGTTTCTGTGAGTAGAAATGGTCAAAGTTTTTCTTAATGCTAAACAAAAAAAAGATAAGTGTTTCAGTTAAATTAACAATAAATTTATAACAAAAAAGTAAATTTAATATACCTACCCATCTCCTTCCCTGCACTAATCTCTCATCAGAGCTTGTGTGCATTAAAGGTTCCATTTTAAGCTCAGTACCCTGTGGAAACTTTGAATCTGCAAATGCCAGTTGAAATGCTTTGCCAACCAGAGCTGTTAGATTCTGCACCTGTTTGTGCCAAAAGAAAAAAACTTGTAAGAAAGAAAAATAAGGTCGGAATATTCATTGGTGATAATACAATGGAATCAAATTATGAAATCAATCAATCAATCAATCAATCAATCAATCAATCAATCAATCAATCAATCAATCAACCAACCAACCAACCAATCAATCAATCAATCAATCAATCAATCAATCAATTTATTCATCAATCAGTTGATCAATTAATCAATTTCTTTGACTATCAATCCATCTATCAATCAAACAATCAAGTTACATGATCTTGCGAATGACTAAAAATCCGCCTTCTGGTATTTTTATCTGATTACACGATTGTACAGTCATGCAAGCATGCATGCTAGCTCACATTCACCGGAGTTTTTGCATGTGGGCTTTAATTTCTTCAGGAAACGTTGCTCCAATGTTTTATTTGCTAATTTGCGCTTTGTTTGCAATAAAAACCTATGATTATGGCAAAATTTCTATGTTTATCACAAAATGTTCAGCGCAAAGTAGCAGATAGAACATTGGAGCGACACTGCCTGAAGGAATTCAAGGCCACATGCACAAACTCCACTGAATCTGAAATCAAACAACAACAAAAAAGCGATCCGAAATGTCATTTTTAGGCTGATTAATATGCTCTCAGCTCTTCAATTGTATTGTGGTGTTACCTGTCTAGTAAGCTTTGTCATGAACACATGGCAATGTATAGCTGTCCCTAGTGGGGAAGGATTATGTGACATGTAGGCAAACAGTCTGAACTCTGGATCACATGTGGCAAAAGAAATCCTCTGCAATGCGTGGGCCATTCTAACACGCTGAGACAAAAACAAATATTCATGTTTCTGTGGCAACAACATTTAATTTGCAAGACGTTTTTCAAAACTTTAATCAACTTTTTTGCATTTTCCGCCAAAAAATAAGATAGTTTATCCATACAACTTCCACATTTCTATATCCTTTTTAGCATTCGTAAAATAAATTGGTTAACTGATTTTTCATCTTGCTAGTTAAAAATGCTTTTCAAAACTGATTTTAAGCTAAAGGTTAAGATAAGTCTAAGTCAAAACTGAAAGGCAAAATCTTTTGGAGATAATGCTTAATATTAAACCTGAATCAAACTTCACATTAACCGATCCAGGATTAGCTTAATTGGGCTTTGAACAACTGAGCCCTGGTGTTCAGAACTCAATCTAATGATTTAAATAATTCCCACATTACATAGCATCATCATCCAATCTTGCAGACCTCAATGAAAATGCGGGTTAAATTGAATGTGATAGGGCTACATACCCTCTGAGTTTTGCTGTAATTTTATTTATTGATAGCTTCAATGTTTTTGAAATAAGAACAGTAGGGGGTGAATCTACCCAAGTCAGGAAATCAAAAATAGTCCACTGGTTAAACGGTGTTAAAATAGGTCTGACAATAAGGTCCATATCACATCAACTGACCTGTCCATCAGGTGTAATGACCTTGATTCCATCTTTTGATACCAGAAGAGCAACAGTCACACCTTTCTGAGCATACTGAGAAACAGACACAAGCATATCATCGTAAGCATCTGTTCTAAATTGGGTCTTTATCTTTGGACGAAATTTTGTATTTATATTAGGTTGGTTTTGATAAATAAAAACAGCCCTTAAAGCTTACAAGAGGCCCTCCAAGGGGGGTTCTGGTGTCGCTTGTCGCGTGTTTTAGAGCCTACTTGTCGCCTGTTTCGTTCGAAAAAATGTCGCTGTCGAATTTTTGCTAGAACGGCAAATGTCGTTGTCGGTACTTAAATTTTCGCGATGCGGTACCATAGAAATACATATCAAAATATTTACCCTCGGTTAATTGTCCTTGATCAAATGTGCTGCCTGCAATGATAGTTTTAAATAATTATTATGATACTGTCACTGCCGATACTGGTATGCTTTGTCGCTGTCACAAATTGTTGCGCTTTTTATGTCCGTTCCTGTCGGCTGTCGCCGTTTTGGAAAAAGATTGTCGCCACATTTTGAGGTAATGTCGCCTGTCGGCAAAACCCCTTGGAGGGCCTCTTACAAGTGCTTGAAACTCTTAGACTTAACTAAAGATAATGTAGACTAACATAGCTTTAAAAGCTAGCCCTGGGCTTACTATTTAAGAGTCTGACTGGAAGGATGTTTGCATAGATCTAAGATTTTGGAGTGCAGATGTTACTACACTGTAGTTTGTATTTTTGGAATATCCTAGCTGGAATTAAAATTATCAAATGGCATTCTATTGAATAAATCATACCCTATATTCTCTGAGTTTCTTTTTCACAAATCTTGTTCTTTCCCTGTGGGTTGTTAAGGTAGCCTCACCATTTCCACCTGAGCCAAGACTGACGGCAAAGGTCCCTATGTACTTTGAACAAAAACAAAATGTACAATCTGATGCTGACAGGATTCTACTGGTACCAACTTCAGATAAGAGCACTTCAATGTTGAGCAAGTTACATAGTGTTTTCAATACTGATGAGGCAGGGTGGCCGAGTGGTTAGGGGGCCGGACTTGAAATCCGGATGTCCCGGGTTCAAGTCTTACTCCAACCACCAGCTGGAGTTGTTTCTCGGTAGCCCCGAGTTCAACTCCTTGGACGTGTTTGTAATAGCCAGTTGGTCTGCCTCCTGCCAGTTATTATTTTCAACCATGTTATTTTCAATTTAAATTATTTCTTTGTGAAGTTAAATGCTTGGCCCCACTAGCACTTGTGCTATAATCACTGTCGACGGTAAATAAAAAGTTATTTATCATTATTCATTTTTGTTTAAATTTCTCATTGTAAATACAAGAGTAGCTAGGAACAAATCCCTTTTTTACATGGAGGTGTTTTTTAGAAAGATAAAGCCCTGAAAGGAGATATTTTGGCAAGATTTACGCACAGCCCCATACGTTTATTATGCATACAGTCTTTGTTCAAAGGAAACAATAGGGATAAATACAGTGCGTCGTTGGGATTACTTCGCTTTGTTCCTCTTGGTTTTTATATTTCTTTCTAAGCCCATATGGGCTTTGCCAAAATTTTCGAATTTTGGGTAAAAAATAATATAAGGGAACTCTAAACAAAATTTCTTTAACGCGAATTGTTTGGTTTTGCAATTGATAACCAGTGTAATTTATGAAACAGAATATTTGTTGCTTGAGGCTATTTTTTATCGAACTTACGATATTGAGCAATATAATACTTTTTCTTAAAAAATTAAACTGACAGTACTTAGCTTAGGTATGCTTTAAGAAAGGCCGCTTTGAACAGTGTATACAAATTTCAAGTGGAAAACAAGATAAGTGTTACATCCAGAAGAGCATCATATATTGGATTTCCAAGAGGTACTTTATGGCACATTTAAATCGACAAAAGCCGGACCAGTTTCTCAGCGTGCCTTGACAGACAAACAATTAACATGCATACAGAAGTGAAAAAATACACAATATTAACAAACATGAATCGGTTAGTTTTCGGGTTAAATTTTCGTCCAAATGCTTCGACTTCTATATTTTAGATAGTAAAATAAATGATTAATAGATAAAATACCTGGCAGCTTTGCTTTGGTCCCAATAATTTTGGTTGTTGCTCTGGGGGAGTCAAGTCGACAAATCCCTCCGAGTCAAATCCGTCTACATCATCATGGCCATTCTCACAAGCTGCAGATGACAGATTTGGAGACTCGTTTTCTTTCTGTTGGTCTTTTGCTGTCAAAATGTCTTGTTTCGTTTTATTCTTTCGCTTTTTAAACATTTTTACGAACACTTGGATAACGCGGCAACATCCAAAATTGATTTTTAGGATTTTAGAACAAAGTTGATCTGAGCCTGGGCTCAAGCGGTCAGCAGTTAAGAGCTACCGGAAATTGGGTCACCGGAAGTGGGTTAAAAGAAAACAATAAATAATGGCGCTTACGTCACGCTAATTGTTTTAAAATAAATATTTAAAAATAAATATTCTACGCCTAAAATGGTGAGATCTTATTTGAAATACATTTGGAAGTGTTGATCTTGAAGTTCTGGTAGGGAAGGGTAAAAATTCGAAGTATTTACCACAGTTTATCAGACAGGTCTGATATTTGCCGTAGCTTCCAGAATTTTTTTCTAAAAACCTCGCCTTGTCTACATGTCTGTGAGAGGGCGGCTGGTTCGTAAATACAGGCGGATGTGGCGTTACGCCCGGCCTGGCTTATTACAGGAAGTAATTTTAATAAAAGGGCAACATTCAGTTCTTTTCGTGAAGTCACATATTTGCGAATACCTAATAAACTATGTGTAACAAGTTCAGAAAACTGGGTTTTACTTGTTTTGCTACCAATACTAATCGATGAACGGTTTCTGTGTGACTAACGATCAGGTCATCGATTGCTCGATACCAATCGATGTCAGTTAACTAATTTTATCCATTGATATTGTTTGATCGATTGCTTTTCCTTTCACCGCTTGCCAGTATCGATTGGATACCCTGGGCTGCGAAGAGGACCCACCTTGACTGGGCTAGGGGGGTTATCAAAAACACCACCTATCTCGTGAACATTACCGACAAAATTTTATTGGCTTTAAAATTTGAGTTGACACAGAAAAATTCAGCATTCAGCTAGCAAGAGTCAGCATTGCTAGATAAACAAGAAAAGTGAGGTTTGAACTGTCTCACTGTCATTTTTTTTCAATTGAATTGAATTGAATTGAATTTATTGCTAGTTAGAGGGGTGGCGATGCAATAAAGACACCATCTTTTGAGGTTGAGGAAGAGGGGTGCAGGCAGAGACCACCATCTATTTTGTGGTTTGGTTGGTCCTGTTCGAGCAAAGTAGTTTTGACCACTTCCCCAATGTATAGGAGGTAGGTGAGGTCGCACGCGAGCCACAGGGATACCACAAGGCTGAAACTAACTCTGTCACAGCAGTATACTCGTCACGTCACGAACTCTTTCTCACAAGTGCTTGACGCGGACAAGCCAAAGAACGTGTACGTAGAAGGCTACAAGAATCAAGGACAAAAGGGTTGGACAAATTCGAATTCACGATGTATTTGTAAGCACGCGAGAGAAACACAGTAAGAGAACGAAATAGCCGGTCACCTACCCCCACGCCGTACGATGTTGAGTCCGTGAAGAAAAATGCCTCATGGAACTTCAACATTGTACGGGGGAGGGTGTGGGGGAGTAAAATGTGTCGTAAACAGATAACATGGCTTTTTTAGTAGGTCAAACTAATTTAGCGGTAATTTGTAAGATTTGTCCCAAGACCTTTTGTCCTTGAGGTTACCCCCAGCTCTCTAAATTTGGAAAGACCGCAGCGACAAGACGTTGAGGGATGCCGGATCAGACATGGATCATGCCTGGGAGTCAGTAAATAGTAAGATCAAAAATTATAGAAAACAAGACTGATCCTTACAGCGGGACCACCAATTTGGTGAGTTATCCTTCGTGAGTTACAGCAGTGAGTCAGGTGAGTTATCATATATGGTGAGTTGCGCCGGCAGGATTATTGCTCGGCACGAAGCACGTTTTTGGCGCTGTCTATCTTCTGGTCGCTTCGACATGGATTACAGAAAATGTACCTACGCCCAGGCACTGCGGGTTGTTAGAGGGTAGTGGCATGCACCAGCTTTCCTTTTTACATTTTTTTCGGGTTTGTACACCGTTAATAATAGCAACCAACCAACGTGACATGCGAATGAGGATAATTGTGCTCGTGGTCGGGAGTGGTCAGTAGCGTGCAGCTTCCTTGTGCAAATTTCCCGGGGGGGGGGGGGTACTCCCTTATAAGAGGCTAATGGGGATGCATTTTCACGACTGGATTGACTAGAATGGGGTTGTATTTTCAGTAGAGTTACTAGAATGGGGTCGCACATTTTCGGATTTTTGGGGTAAGAAAAAAAAAAACTAAATAGAAAGTGACTTAGTTGGGATAGCGAAAATTACATTTTCCCCAAAAGTGACTAAGATGGGGTCTATAACTGGCCACAAAAAAAGACTATAATGGGGCAGGGGCTCTGAGAGGCCAGCGGCACATACCCAGCAAAACTGAACCCAAGTACCCTTCCCCCGGGGCAAATTTTCAGGTAATTTTTGACATTTGTAGAATGATAAAAATCTTGAAATGTCCAAGGTGTTGCCAGCAAGATTTTGAAAATTCAAGATCTTGCCTGCAAGATTTTGAAAATTCAAGATCTTGGCGGAAAGATTGCAAAATTCAAGATCCTGCAGGCAAGATTTTTAAACTCAAGATCTTGTCTGCAGGATTTTGAAAATTCAAGATCCGTTTTCGGCAAGATGTTTTAAAAAATTCAAGATCTTGCTTGCAAGATCTTGAAAATTCAACATCTTGCAACTCACAGGCCTTAACTCACCACTGGAAACCGGCACCATTGCTTACTTACTGCCTTGTTTCACCCCGTTACAGCAGTAAAAAACGAGAGCAAAAAAGTTGGATATATAAACTAAAACTGAATATATGTGTTTTTGGTCTTCAGTTTCCGCCTCTTCTATTTCTTTCTTCTTCCTTTTCTCTTCTCTTCTGTCCTGTTCAAGCTATCTTTGATTTCTTTCCTCTTCGTCTTCTTTTCTCTTTGGTTCTTTTGTCTCCACTTCTTCCATCGTGAAGTAAATCTCGCATCTTTTTCTTTGCGTCCTCCTCGATCTCAGTTTCCTCACTTCTCTTTGCTCTCAGTCTTCTCATATACTCTCGCTTTTTTTGCCTTCTTTCTTCTATTTTCTCTGCGCACTCTATTGTTGTTGTGGTTTTACTCTCTGGGATGTATCTCCAACCATTGGTTTGTCTAGTGGCTGGTAGATGTTTTATCACTGGCATCCAATTGTTTCTTCCCCTCATTGATTTTGTTTTCTCTGTTCATAACGACGGATGTTCAGTGCCTTTATCTGCTTGTTGAGAATAATTTCTTTGCTGAAAGAAATGTGATGGTATATTTCCAGCCTGGTGAATGAATGAGAATGATGATTATTCTAGAAAGTGACGCAGGCATACTCGGAAAAAACCTAGTTTAAAACCTAGTTTAACGCAGGCATAC